>NW_018743835.1:0-32325 GCF_001683475.1 Chenopodium quinoa | reverse complement strand
GGGACGTTCTTCAGGGCATATTGGTAAACAATGAGCTATATTCGTCGCAGTTTCCAAGTATAATGCATACTTATGTTTTAATACTTGTCCTGCATTGTAGTCTTCAACTCCATTGTGATCATCTAGGCTTAGTACTTGTACATCACTAGCTAAATTTTGAGTAAAGAATCGCAATCAATATCACTTTCATGCATGATTTCCTGATATTTTTGCTTACTAAAAGTCTTCTCCAGTTTTCCAGTTGAAGTTGTATATTGCTAGGAAACGTTGCCCATGAAGCAATCAATTCCAAGGCCAACAAGATGAACTCGAATTCTTCGTTTGATAGATAGTATGGAAAGTTGATCCTCGCCCATCCCGGCTTCACTCCTAGATAGCCCTAAAAAAACAATATAGATTATATTCAATATTCCAAATTTAACTCTATAATTATAAAGATAACATGTACGTACTATATGTAACATTTAACTTAATGTTCATGAATTAATACATACAATGTATAATCAAAACACGTACGATCATTAAAACGTACCTTCTCTACATAAAATCTCAAGGGCAAGTGATTGTGATCGATTTTGAGCAATGATGAGCATAAGGCCCAGCGCAAGCACACCCTCCTAGCTTGTATCCAAACAAGTCATTAAGTAGCTTCACAACGAACGCCCCGTGAAGTGGTTTACCTCTTTTACCACTTTCTTCCCACCCCTACTACTATCATCCCCTTCTTTAGTTTTCTCATCATATGTATATGCTGAATAAGAGTATACTTGAAACGACAAAATTGCTTGTCGTTTTGCTCTCGTGTTACCTAACATAAAGATCCTATGATTAGAAAGTAGCCTTTCCATGGCTTTTTCAATGAAATAAGTCTCTTGTTTGTGAATCACTTCACAACCTATATATTCCTTTACCCATATTGCCAAGGCTGCTTTGATCTTTTGGATGATTGGTGGCGTCCCCGCATTTTCTCTGTCTTCCACATCATCCACATATATCGTGTTCTGCAATTTCAGTAACACACTATAAATTACAGTATGTTCAAACTATCTGAAAATAATTGTCCTCTTCATATTTTATAACTCACCACATAAATCATTTTGATGTATGTGCAATGAAATTGTATAAATTTATACAAAAACTAAATTCGAACCTCTTCAGTAAAGCAATTAACAAAATCGACTGTACCCCCTCCACAAGTAGAAGGTGGAGAAGATCCCAAATAATATAAAGCTTTGTTCATCATAAGAATGCCAGGAGTTCCTGGTCCTCCAAGGAACTTGTGAGGGCTAAGAAATATTGCATCATAGCCGTCCGTCTCCCTGATCTCATCTTGATCTCCACATATGGCCCACTACGTACCACATACAAAAAATCAAATACAACTAACTTTAGTAAAAAAAAAGTGTAAAAAAGTGTGTAGTTAGATGCAAAATTTTCACATATGCAATAATATAAATACGTAGTTTGTATTTTCATATGACATATCAGTAGATAACAGGTTAAATGACGGAAATATACATACCTAGAAGCGAAAATCAAAGCAAACAAAGCCTCCATAACGATGAAGAAGAGTAGCAATTCTTCTAGTGTCCAAACAAGTCCCAGTTACATTACTACAAGCAGAAAATGATCCCAAAATTGGTCTTTTTCTAGACTTGTAATACTCAAGTTTTTCCTCTAATTCTTCCAAGTTTAACAACCCATCTTTATTCATCTCAATTTCAACCACTTCAACAAGACTTCGTTTCCAAGAAAGATAGTTAGAATGATGCTCATGTGGCCCACAAAAACCACCATCTTTCTTCATTACTTAGAATTTGTAACATTCTATCCCTTAAATTGATGGCACTGCTACTCCCATGACTTCTTGAAGTCGTTTTGTTGCTGATGTTGAACCCGACCCACAAAATATTAGGGCATCATTTCTACCTCCTCCTAAACACAACTTTATGTAATCGTGCGCTTGGGTTACCAATCCTTTGCTGTCTCTTGACCCACGTAGCTATCACACGTGTGAGTGTTTCCCTGTATTCATATATCAACAAAGATATTAATGATCAAAATTGACAAAGAAAAATTTAAGTTAAGATGGAAAGAGGGTTTTACTATACGTACCATAAGAAGGAAGGACGTGTTTGCATGATATATTCCTCAATGTAGCGTAGGCACCTCCCACTCGCAGTACAATCTAAATAAGTAACTTTGCGTTTACCAAAAGGAGAAATGAATTCCAAATCATTTCCAATTAAGTTGTTCCTTAGCCAATCTAGCTTCTTCCTTGTGCTAATACCCTCCTTAACACCATACTTAGAGTAATAATTTGGCACTTCATAATTATTAGTAAATTTATGACATTCTAATGAAGTACATGAAGAATTAAACATACAAATTTTATTGAATTATATGTTGATTTATGCCACTAAAATTTGGTGTTTGGGCTGGTTATATATGCATTTAATATAATGTTGGTCCAAGTTAATATTTCAATGGGTCAACTACGTGTAATTGCAGCTGAAAATCAATTACCAGCTGTTTGGGTCCAATTTAGTCCAATTGGGCCTAGGCACTAAATGATCCAATTAAAAGCCCAAGGTCAAGGTTCAACTCTCCAATTGTGCTAAAGTCAAAGGTCAGCCCTCAAAGCAAGCCAAATTGGGCTAAGGCCCAACCTCTCCATGTATGAAGAGGTATAAAAGCCATCAATATTCATACATTCATATTCATTCATTGATTGATACATTCTCATATATTCTCATATATCAAAGTAAAGCCTCAAGCAATTAACTCTCTTGCATAGTGTTCTCTTTCTACACATTGTACTGACTTTAGCATCGGAGGGGCCTTCCTCGGCAACACCCCCGAGGCTAGTTTACGTGTGATTACTGTGCAGGAAACCTTCGGCCCAACATAACTTGGACCGAATCCAGTCTTCTCCGTTTCAGCGGACCTTCGGCAAGGTCCCATTGTTTTCACTCGAAACACCAGCAACTACTTTATACTGTAATCGTATATTAAAGAATCTATTAGTTTTTTAAAACAGAAGAAATAATATGATAATACTAAATAAAGAATGTAGTTAAATGGTGGGGAGCTGCTAAAACAATGAAAATATAATCAGTGGGTGAAAATCAAGTGATGGACTTGAAAATAAAAGTTAGGTAATGGTTTTGCATGCACAAGTTGTAAAGTTGACTTGAAAATATACTTGGTTTTGATGATTTTATTGAACCAATTAGAACTTGCTATTGATGTCGTTATTAAGTGTTGTTCTAGACTTCTAGCCAATCTACACAAAATAATTTCTCTTTAGTATTATTAGTCCCTCCACCCTACTTTTACTATCAACATTTTGATTTTTGAATGTATTCACTAATAAATGAATTTTAGTAAGCTTTTCCAATAACCTTTTTTGTAACATGCTCAAACAATATTAGAAAAAAAGTGATTGCCTAACTTTTGTTTGCAAGAATATCTAATTTTCTAACCAAAAGTAAATCTATCTAACATGACATAAAAATGCTCTACTATGAACCCGACATGACACGAGAGATATGATAATGGACCATGACCGCACATAGACATTATTTTCAATAGATGGCACAATGTCATGGACTCATGGGATGAGTGCAAATTGTTTGTGCGACACCTGAATCCTCAAGACTTGATTCAGGTTAACCTTCCTCAAATAAGCAACAAGCATTAAAATAGAGGAAACTGCACGCAATGATACTAAGTTCACCACAACACATGTACTTCGTATTAATAAAGCACACAATCATATTAGTAAGGCGCACAAGTATAAGGAGGTTGTTTCATATGTGTCTTGCTATAACCGAGACATCTAGGAAAATTGTCAGCTCATGACAACAAGCACAACTCAAGCATGATTGACCGACCCACAAGTTAACCTACTTGTTTTAACCAATTTATCAAATCAAATATATGAAAATTACTAATAAAAAAAAACAAAAAAAAAAAAAACCCTATTGACCTAAGCACGAAATGGGACGTGAACGAGTCGAATCGTACGTTTTCTCTTTTTTATTTTTTAAAATAATCAATACGAGTCTAGCTCAACATGATTTTTTCTTGATCCGTTTTTATGGATAACTCACTTTATCGCAAGGCACACTAACTTAAAACAAGACCTTACATTGTTACATATTGCATGGCCTTGCCCATTTCGTACTAATTCACCATAGATCTCGAATTTCCCGCCAAAACAGAAAAGGCGCCAAACATTCCCACTCTTCTTCTTTCTTCTTTCTTCTTCTTCTTCCTCTATCACAAGGTAGAAAAAACCGAACATTTCCCAAATTATTTCTCAAAACCCTAAAATTTCCGAGTAGAATTCTGTAGATCTTGATAAAATTTTACTCAATTTCTCACAAAATCACTGAGATAAATGAAAGGAGGAACAGTTCAGATCAAATTGGCACGACACTAAACCAGTTCTAACCCTAGATTTTCATCCTTTTCTGGACTTCTCGCTACTGGCGGCGCTGATTTCGATATCAAGGTTTTTTGTCTTTCTCTCTCCTCTAAATCAACTCTTTTCAATTAAACCCTATTTTGAATTTTCGATTGTAAATGCTTTAATTGAAGAATATTGTATGATGAGCGATTTTTGTGGGATACTTGATTATTATAGTAAATTAGCCGTCTTTAATGTGAATTTTGGAGCTGGATTAGGGTTAGGGTTTGTGGCTTCTTGTTAATTTTTTGAATTTTGGGTGTAATAGTTTGACGGCACTAGCGCTCTAAAACAATTCTAAATCAATTAGATCCCATTTTCGAGCAAGTTTTGAATCTTGAATTAGTTTGTGCAATTGGGCATGAGAATAACATTCCTGGGAATGAATGAAAATGATAAAGTATATCGTCATAGTAGTCGGTAATATTGAGGATGGCATTTCTGTTTTTGATTTTAGGTATATTATTGTTTTAACAAACATTCTAATAATGCTTCTTTAACATGAATTTTACTTGCTTGCAAGCATGCTGCGCATCTTTGGAATATTTAGACTCTTGAAAGATTCATTGTTTCGTGTATGTTTAATCTTAGAATCTGTGATGGCATTGGCCGGTTTCTGAGTGTTCTCCCTGTGTTTTAACTGCTTGATGGGATTATTTCAGATTTGGCAAGTGGATTCGGGGAGAAGCGCAAAATAAAATTCCAACAGCTTTCCTATCAAACTAGTCTTTCTTATCAATAGTTCTGCGGTGAATGTTCTTCGATTCGCTCCTTCAGGTAAGAATTAATCTTGTTGACTTGCTCAATGCACTTTCAACTTTTCATTTTCTATTCCCACATGCTAAAAAGTCTGAAGCTAAAACCCTAAAATAGTATATAATAAGATAACATGCCAGTAGCCTCTCTCCTTTAAGGGCAGCACTGATATTGTTGTTGGCTGCTGTAACATGTAACAATTGATGATTTGACAAATTTGGCTTTCTCAAGTTCTTTTCAGTTTGTGAAGTTGATATTTTTGCCAATGACTCATCACGCTTGATTTTGATAATTGTTGAACTTATACCTTAGGATTAAGTGATGATGCTAGTATGCTAGTTGCCTAGTCAAGAGGAATATAAGTATCTTCCTTCAGTTGATGTTCAAACATAAAGTGTCAAATGTTGTGCTACATAATAATATTTTTTAGATGTCAAGATGATTTGCCGACTAATTGCTTTTGAATTATTGGGAGAATAGAGGGGGGGTCTTGGACATGACAGGAGGACTGACTGACTAGAATAATTGGATGAAAGTTTCTTGGTCTTCCAAAACTTCCAAGCTTTCAATCTGTGTTTGGAAATATTTATGCTTCAATGTCTTTGTTCATGATTTCTTGTGCAGTTAAAGAAGTATGGAGGTCTAAAGTAGGTGGAACTTAAGTTGTACAATGTGTTTGGAATCCCTTGTTTCTAGTTTCCATGAATATGAACAGTCAATATATGCATGTATCTACTTTTGCATGAACTTCCTTGCAGCTTTGATGATTATTCTAATAAACATTCCTTTGATTGTGCTGTGGACAGGAGAGCTAATTGCTTCAGGTGCAGATGGTATGTCAATTACACGCTGTGATAATGAATTCTAGTTTGTCTTTTCATTGTTTATTGATTACTGAATAGAGTTCTTATTACTGTAGGGGGTGAACTTATATTATGGAAGTCTCACCTAACAGATGCTGGTCAAGTTTGGAAAGTTCTTAAGACATTGTCGTAAGATTACCTTCTGGATCAACTGTTAATCTATCTTTAGCAAACCTTATTTTGTTGGTTCTATTTGTTAGCATATTGTTAGGCAGTGTAGAGAAGTAGTGGCTAAGTGAGATATGGAAGCAGTCTTCTGGGTTCAAGTTTATGAATATACATGGAGATTTGTTTACTTCAATCATTGTTTAAAACCTGTACAAGTCATGACAACAGCTTACAACTCACAAGGCATTGGATATTATAGATCTAACCTGATTTGATCATTGTTCATTGTATCGGATTTCTTGTTTTTTAAAACCAGGCATATGCATCTGGCCTTCCACAATTCTGTCTTGTTAAGATTAATATTTGCTTGTCGTTTATTATGTGGGATACATGATTATCATCTGGGCTATGTGGTTGGTCAATGGTGGAATCAGCAGATTGTATGTTTGAGGACGGGATAGATTGAGAATTTTGTTTTAGGAATCTATAACAGTTTTTTAAAGTGTTAGCATCCTGTGTATCTGATATGTTTTTTCTTTCTCAGATTTCATAGAAAAGATGTATTGGATCTGCAGTGGTCCAGGAATGGAGCCTATCTTATATCTGGGTCTGTTGACAATTCTTGCATCATATGGGATGCTGAGAAAGGTAAACAAAGATTTTGAATTGTATGTGAAATACTGGCTTGTTGTTCCATTGTTGTTAAACTTTAAATCTTTGTCATTCAGGGCTCTGTCCATCAAATTTTGGATGCACATCTCCACTAATGTTCAGGGAGTGGCATGGGATCCATTGTCCAAGTTTGTTGCATCACTTAGTTCTGACAGAACTTGCAGAATTTATGTTAACAAACCTCAGAAAGCAAAGGGAGCAGAGAAGATGAATTATGCTTGTCAGCATGTGATTGTAAAGATGGAACAGCAATCTGCAGATGATACCAAGGTTAGTAATGGTTTGTTCGTAGGCTTCATACCAACTGTGTTTAGTATTGATGAGTACTGACATTGTCAAAGTTGGAGATGCAGTGCTTGAAGAGTCATCTCTTTCATGATGAGACGTTGCCATCATTCTTTCGAAGATTAGCCTGGTCACCTGATGGTTCATTTTTACTAGTACCTGCTGGTAGGGATCTGCAGACTACAGTGGCTTCATTTAGTTGTGAAAATATATGTTTTATCTTTTTTTTTTTTTTCTAAATTTCTTTTGGTAAGAGATGGGTTTAGCCCCGTTTAGGGGGATTTTCCATTGCATTGATAAATGTGGAGTAGATCAAGATGAAAATCTTATGAGGATGAAGAATCTGAAGTTTCTAAGAAGCTAATACCAGATATCATGAACTTGGTTTTTTCAATTTTAACTCTAGTGCTTTCTATTGCAGGTTTATACAAATGTTCGCCTGATTCTGAATCTATTAACACTGCTTATGTATTTTCCAGAAAAGATCTTTCAAGGTAAGTTGCATCTTTTTGACTTCAAGATGGAAGTTGTTGCCTGATCTTTTTTGAGATGACTAGTTTGTATTTTCATGCATTATGCTGTTATTTTTTTGATTCAAATTGAGTACACCTCCCCTTTTTTGAGTACAACTAATCTATTTTCATTGACATCCAGACCTGCATTACAGCTTCCTGGTGCCAGCAAGCCTGTAGTTGCAGTGCATTTCTGCCCTTTGGCTTTTAACCTTCGTGGATCAAACTCAGGTAGTATAGTTTTTCAGTTTGATGCATATGGTGAATAATTTCACAATATGATATTAAATGAATCATTATTGTCTTTGACAGCTGGGTTTTTCAAGCTTCCATACCGGCTCATTTTTGCTGTGGTAACTCTGAATTCACTGTACATTTATGACACAGAAAGTGTTTGCCCCTCTGGCTATCTTGGCTGGTCTGCATTATGCAGCCATAACAGATATAGCCTGGTACTGCCCTACCCATACTTACGCCCTTCCGTGGGAATAGCTTGATTAACTATATTTAAAAGTATATTTGTTTGTCTGCTGCAATCCTGAAACTTGTAGCTTTTGATAGGTCGCCTGATGGAAAGTATTTAGCATTATCATCACAAGATGGATACTGCACATTGGTAGAATTTCAAAGTGACGAACTGGGAACACCTCTCCCTTTTCCAGGTTTGTCAGTCATTTTTGAGAAATTTCGCCTTTTATTCTGCACATTTTCTATTATATTTATTCTTTATATAACTTTCTTAGATGGAAAGACTGCTAGTGGTCATGTTGATGAGACTCCTAGTCAAAAGAAGCCTGAAGCAATGGTGGTCAAAGCTTCTGTAAAAGACAGCCCTGTTACTTTAGAGAATAAACAAACTGTAAAAGACAGCCCTGGTGTTTTAGAGAATAACCAAACAGATAACAAACAGGCATCACCAGTGGCAAGCACTCCTGTATCTAGCAAGCCAGCTAAGAGGCGTATTACTCCCATGGCAATTGATCCTTGACTGCCATCATCATCTTTGTAAAGTTCATGTTATAATTATCTCTCTGCTCCTAATCCCTGAGGTTTGGATTTTCTTCCACATTTTGTATAGTGAGTAATGAACTCTTGAAGGGAAGGGTCCATATGTCAGCTAAGATTGCAAGTGTACCATTAAATGATGCTAATACATAATTTTGATATCAATTTTAATGTTCAAAACACTGGAGTTTGCCAGTAACTCAGCATTTTTCAAGTTTATGGTTGTTTTGTTCCAGCAATTGGTACTAGACAGTAACAAATGCGGACTTAATCTCGCACTGCTGAGATGCTGATATTGGGAAGTTGGTAATTAATGCAGCTGCAGTATCCTGTTTTCACCGTTATTTCTACTGATTAGGATATTTTTGGAAACCCTACGATGTATGTCAAATGGTTTATTTCCCAGTGAGAAGAATATTATGGCACTGAATCACACTCACGACCTTTTCATTTGTGTCATTCTCAAAATTTGTTACCAGAAGCATCTGAAAAATGCAATCATAATATATATTTTTTTATTAAGAAAAAATATCTCGTGAAAGAAAGAATTCTGAACTTTATTTGTTGAAATGTACATACAAATTAGCAAATATTAAAGCAACATGGTTAAACTTATTTCGTTCACCGTTGATTTATGTCCTCAGTGCATGCATATATAGCATGTTCTTCAGCTCATTCATGAGTTCTTGTTCTCAATTTGGAGATGATCAGAGCCAGAAGTAGGTGCAGCTGTTTGGAGAGAATGGGGATGATGTGCACCCCTAGCATGCGAAGTCCCACTCACTATTTCATCAATTATTTTAGTTTCATGAGTATGAATGTCATCTTCGAAGGTTACGAGCACAGCTTGCTCGCCATGAGGACCACGTACAACTTCTTCATGAACGTGCATATGTTCATCAACCGTAATATTATCTGTCTCCTTGATCATTCTCTTTCTTCTCTTCTTGATGAAGCAAAACAATGCAGCTGAGAGGAATGCAAGAAAGAAGACGCCTCCAAGAGACACAAAGACAATGACGATGGTAGCATGGTGCCCTGGAGCAGGAGGTGGAGTAGGCACCACATGAGGAGGTGGTGGTGGAAGCTTTGGTGGCAGTGGTGGCGGCTTTACTGCTGGAGCAGGCGGAGGCAAATGATGTGGTGGTGGCCTTGGAGGAGGGTTCGAGGGCTTTGGTGGAGGAAGAGGATGTGGCGGCGGTTTGGGTTTTTGGTGATGGAGGAGGGTTTGAAGGCTTTGGTGGTGGAAGAGAGTGTGGAGGTGGTTTAGGTACAGGCGATGGAGGAGGATTCGAGGGCTTTGGTGGTGAGAGAGAGTGCGGAGGTGGTTTAGGTATCGGCGTTGGAGGAGGGTTTGAGGGCTGTGGTGGAGGGAGAGAATGTGGAGGTGGCTTTGGTATCGGCGTTGGAGGAGGGTTTGATGGCGATGGTGGGGTTGGTTTTGGTGGAGAAATGGGGTGAAAGGGAGGTGCTGGTTTTGCTGGGAACGGGAAAGCATGTGGAGGTGGAAAGGGGAAAAATGGATAGTTGAAATTTTGAGGTTGAGCCATGGAAGTTTATTACAATTAAAGAAAGCAAATGTAGTTTTGAGCAGATGATGTTTAAGGTGTTTGGATAAACACATATATAAAGCCATCCATGAACTTAGTTGCTTGAATGTTGATTGAACTTCTAAGTTCATATAATTAAGAAACTTGCACTTCATTCTAAGATTTTGAGGCTGTCATCTTGTATTTGAAAAATACTTGATGACTCTTGCTAAGTTTGCTTTCTCAACTAGGATTTTCTGTACTAAATTGTTTGAAAATTGATCAACAAGCTCTTGCATAATTGCATGTTTTTACTAAAATTGACCCGTTATGAATCAACGAATTTACCAGCCTTAAATCAAGGAAGAATCTATTACAAATTCAACTCAACTGATAATTTAGTATTAAGCAAAAATAACTCACGGCATAATAATTGATTGTAATATGGAATTATGGAGATTGAAATGTAGTAGTTATTTCTTTGTAATCATGTAATTGACTAGTAATTTGTCAATTTAATTTTGGATAGTGTAATTAGACATATGAAGAATTAAAGTCTTTCAAAGTCTCTAGTTTCCGTTAGATTTAAACATATGCTACTTTGACATTCACACAAAGACTAAAACCAACTTAGCAAGAAACCATTTTCCAAACCAAATGTATTGCATTCCAAGCATCTTTATATTGAGTGATTGACAGCTTTTACATACAGAGAAAATTATAAACTTCTTTATTTTTTTTTTTATTTATTTCATTTTTTTTTTAATTTTTTTATTCCCCCTTATTTTAAAGACCATAAATTACATGTTTAAAATTAGTAAAAGATTGAAGCCAAAGCTTTGAAAAGATCTTTGTTTTACTCATTCTGAATTCATATAATTAAAAAAAAAAATATTATTAATCATATACTTCTCCCACCCAATTTCGAACCTGAGTCCCTTAACAATCTGGAAATGAGCAGTTTTTTTTCTAATCCCTGTTTTTATGAATCGATATCAAACATGTCGATCAATGATACAATCTTACAGAATGCACAGACATTCTCTGGAGATGGAACCGAGCAGCCTGAGCATATTGGAAGAGAAAAGGTATGTACAATTTTGAAACTTATATGTTCTATAATGAACAACTATTCATATTTTCTACATACAACAATTGATCAAAGGTGAATGAAAGAATATAACCTTGAACCTCCCAAGGCTTCATTTACAGCTCCTCTTCATACACAAATCGTGGAAGGAAAAATCTGTAGTGAAGGCCAAAGGGCAGTCTCTTTAGCAGAAAATCTCTGTACTGATACAAACGCTGCAATTTCTCCAATGTGTATCTGTCCTATCAAATAGAAGACAAGTAATTTATAATGGAGTACATAAGTCGAAGAATCCAACTTGAACTTTCTCATTTCAGTCAATCTGCAAACAAGAGTGAAATGAATGTTAGAACTATGTTGATATATCCTGAAGAATGTTTAAAGCAACGAGTTATCCAAGGAGGAGCTGGAAGTACAATTCCCAAATTGACAAGTACTCCAAAACAGGAATGTGTTTAAATGTTGGATACAAACATGTAACGCAATTCAAAAGTCTGCATGATTTTGGTTATTCAACATGGATACTTGAAATGAAAATGCCTTGTACTATACATGTTACGGAGTACTTAGTAATAGAGTAATTGAAGCTTTCATCTGATCTAGTGAAATATTTTGGTAGAATGACAACTAACAGGCTAACAGCCTCTTTCTGTATAGAATTCCATTTGGAAACTATTCGTGAACCTTCAGCATAACAAAATCCAATAAACAAATGGAAAAAAGGATTACCTTGACCTATCCACAAAACACAATAAAAATGACAACTTTCAAAGATGTGAATTTCTAAGCACATGTGGTCTAAAAATATAATTATTGTTTAACAATGCATTTTCTATTTAATGCCATGAGATGAAACACTCTGGGATTTCATTATTCAATACAACTGCACTGTCAAAACTGACAACCAAGTAGCTAAAGAACTTGGAATAGGAAAGGCCCAAAAGGGTAAGGAGACTTCCCTCTAAATCAACAGTTGTGTTAAGATGATTAACGTGACAATAGAGGTTAGAAACGTTGAAATTAAATTTTGAGCACCCACCCAGCAGGACTTAAAAAAATAAAAAAATTAAAAAAATTGAAGTTTAAGGTAATGCAATAAAATGATAATGAATAATGACATGAAAAAGGGCCAGATAAAATGTTACTTGAAGATTGACATCAACACTATTCCAATCATTTTTAGGCAGTACCTTGTCAGAGAAAAGGTCAGACAACAGAATTTCATTCCAAAAGTCAGGTACCCCGGGCAGACACCAGTGGCTACAATCAGCAAAAGATTTACGGTCACTCCAGTTGCCTACATGTGCATCACCCCTAGAAGCTGACATGGAAGTGATACGCAACATTTTAACAGGAAATCTCATCTTCTTCACTATATCAATTACCACATCTGAGAATGGGCTCTGATGCTTAAAATCATAATCTGATTCTGGAAATTGCATCACCGTGCAATGTGCGCTGGATTGGATACTGGAACAACCAAGATAGGGAAATGAATAAATTAATCAAATCAGTGCATTGCTAGGGCATGCACAGTTGCGCACACACAAGCTGAACAGTACAGGAACAATCCACAATTGTATTACATACGAAGTATAAATCACTGAGTAAAGTTATTTGTATAATTGTATGAAATACATTTTTATCTTTTTTTTTCTCAATAAGCTTAAACATATATATATATGGTCAAAATAAAATAATTTTGACCACATCTTATGATTTATACAATAGAAATAAATTAGTATGAGGGGTCTTATTAGATTCCCCTTATTATAAAATTTTCAAATATTAACTTTTTATAATTTTCACTTATACATAGCCGAAGATATTCATGATAAAAAATGTTCATTGGAGACCACGCAAATGCAAAGTGAGTCGAACTTTCAGGGACGGAGGGAGTATATATATCTATATATATATATATATATATATATATATATATATATATATATATATATATATATTAAAAGCAAGTTTTTCAACTAGTAGTTCAATATTCAGATCAGTCTGATTCATCAATGGCAGAGGCAGTAAATGTTTGTGTAGCACATTGCAATAAGCTAATTTTGAACATGTAGAGGGAATTACTCAATGTACCTCCAGTGAGATGGCTCAAAAGTACGAAAGTAAACACGTGTTCTTTTAGAATCTACTGAAGCTTCCACCCATGAAGCCCAGGTGGCCATAGCTTTTTTAAAGGCCGAAGGTATTGACATCCCAAGCTTCAGTGAACCACCTAACTGAAAATAGCAACTCCTGTTAGGAAACAATTTAAACGAATTTAGTATATGAATAGAAAAAAAGAACTGCAGCCACTCTTAAGGGATCTATGCATTTTCACATTAAAGATTGACAAATTCGTAATACACCACAAACAACATGCAATCTAGCAACTGGCATGCCAGCCACAAGCTATTATGGCTTGTCTAGGAATTAGGACGTATAAATCAATACCAAGAAAAGAATTACTGTTTCCCAATACATGATAGCTGCTCCAATAAGTCTCCACTCTTCATTGATTCAACAAATATAAAACTATCATCATATAAAATTATGTCTTCACTGGGTGTTGGCAGGCGTATATGTTCAGTCTTAACCTTTCTATAGTCTAGATCAATGAATTGGCTAGGAGGAAAATGACAGAAAGACATCCTCCATACACTATTTGTGCTTATAATAATGACAATTTAAATCATTTGGCATAAATTTAGCTAATTTCAAATTCCTGTACAATGCCAACTAAAAGTACTGTTCAACATGTTGCATGGCAGGTTATAGAAGTATGTTCCTTAGATCAATTAAGACACATTACATCCATATCTGTCATTCTTCACACCAACCAAGAGATCACCCTATTCCAGGCAACACGTGCATTACTCTTCATGAGACATAATCAATGAAGGAGCAGAGAACAGAAACTTCTGTATATTCACAGTATGAGGCACAAACATACACCTTTGACAAAATTATGCATAACTTTGAGAGAATCTCCTACACAACACAATGTATTCACTACTACATCAAACCCATCAAAGAGCCATATCTAAGGGATCCTACTTCTAAACTAGCTTGAGATTTGAGAAATTATTGATTTCAAAAGCCATTTTTCTCTATCTATGACATTGCATAAGTATCCAGGTTTAACTCATTAAAACATCAAGAAGCATCTTTGCATTTATACATTTACATTTACAACTAGCCTCCTCCCTAATATTTATTTTTGCCACTCCTACTAACCCATACCCATCTGTTTTAGTATTGACCAATGCAGTTCCCATATGTTAAGGCTGTGAGAGTGACAACATTATCTTCAGGTCTAGGCAAGAATTTAATAAAGAGGAGGGACATTCAAGAGGTGCAATAAGTAAACTTATCAATATGCACTAATACACTATTAGCATGGTGGTCTTTCAAGGATTGATTGTTGTATTTTCCCCCAAATTTTAAAATCCTCTGAAATGCACACAAGATGGCTTTTTCATAGAAATCATTAGAGATAAATTCTTTGAAAAAGAGGAAGAGAGATGTAAACCTGTAAAACATAGGCATGGAAACATACAGTACATCTGCCTTCGCACAGACATACATATAACCCAGCATCGATGTGAACATGCTGAGAGAAAAGTACACATACACAAAAAATAAAAAAATATTGTGACTAAGTTATGAGTTCACACTAAACTTCATAGAATTGTAACTCCTAAATATTTTGTGATTACTCCAAATAGTATTAAATGACTAAATTCCTGACGTGCAACATCTTTTGTAAAATGTAAAATACAAAGTTGCATAAAATCGATAAATTAACATAGATCACATACTTTTATATGCACCAGAAGACTTACATTTCAAATAGCTTTGACGGTATCCACCAATGTCCCGAGTTGAATATTATTGCATCTGAATTAACCCATTCCTTACTGATGTCATCCATTTTGTCAAGCTTGAGTGTTGACTTCACTCTCTTTGGAGAATGCTTTGTTGCAATACCAGGTTGAACCAAGAAAACGGACCGATAAAACTCCACAGATAAATTAAAGGAACGAAAGCGAACAGCCAAGTGTCTCGTGGTTTTCGTTATGTTCCTTCCTTTTACTTCGTAAACACTATTCTTGTCCTCCACTCCTGTCATAAGCAAGCATATAAAGGACTCCCATTGTGTCCGACTCATAGAATCTCCCACAAAAACAACCCTTTTACCTCGAAGCCTTTCCAATATGTTAGATGCATTAAAAGCAGGGATGTCACAATCTTTGGGCTTCCATCTCCATCTAAGGTAATTTTTATCCTTCCTCCCATTGCCCAAGCAATTGAAACCTTGTTCCACAAAAGGACACTCAGAAGAATTGTACAAAGGATAGTTGTAGTCCGATACCCAACTCCCATCAAAGACATCACACTTACTCGATGAAGCACCATACTTGGGAAATACCAACCCGAAATTGGGAAAAATATTGAAATACCCAAAAGATAAACACAAGTAAAAGGTGATCAATGGTCCAGTAATGAAGAGAAAACACAAATTCCGAGAGATCAAGCTATCCCGACGAAGTCCATAGGAGTTGTCTGACTTATCTTTATGGAGAAACACTTTTGGACTACCAATAGCAGTGGCATTCTTCCTATTTGTAGATGTACTCCTACTGAAAGATGAACCACTACTGAAGATGTTCATGGTCTTAAAAGATCACAAAAACACTCCTCAAATTACACATTACCAAAACCATAGATTCTAAATAACCCTAAATCCCAATTTTCTATAGATTCATTCGACTTTCATCATTCAACTCAAAATTGCATCAAAACCCTCAAACCCCACATACCCATTAATCCAAAAATCAAGCTGAATCAACAAACAAACTATTATAACCTGGAAATCTTCTGGGCCTCAAAGCTCAATTTATAATACAAAGCACAAACTGCAAACACAAAGCAATCATATAAATACACATAAATATGGATTAATTTCCAAGATTCACCAACATCAGAGAACAAAAACAACAAATTAAACTACACCCAACTCATTAATTATGTAGAAAATTAAAAGGGTATCATTCAAATCTCAAGAAAAACATGTTTCATACAGAATCATATAATATAATCATTTAATGGTAGTTTAGAAAAGAAAAAATGCATGAAAAATTTACCAGTTTAGAAGCTCAAGAATGATCTCCAGGCATCAAATAATGCAGAATTAATGAGTGATTTGAAGAAGATGAGAGAAAATGGGGAGAGAGTGGAGAAGCATGAGAAGAAGATTCGAGGGAGAAAGGGTGGGAGCCGAGCAGCACATGACTGAATGAGACAGAGACTGGACAACGGACTGTATTAATTCATAAACTATTTCAGTAGTTGTTACATTTTGCCAACCCAGAAAATGATATTTTATTGCCAATTTTAGAAACTAAAAAGGATAAATTTTTTTCAAAAATAGTTGTGAAAAAAATAGTACTCGTATTGAAAATGATGTCCTTCACCAAGGATTATGGTGTGTATTATGTTCTCAAATGAATTATTGATTTAAAATAAGATTGGAGTAAAGAGCAAGATTAGCCATCAGTCTTAAGACTCCACATGACATCATCATTTTAGGTTTTAAAACAAGATTCTTTGTTTGATCCCATTTCTCTTGAGAAATCTTAGCTAAGTCTCAAGTTGAGTGTTGAATATTCAAGACTCAACTTAAAACTTGAGTGTGGACCCTACTTTATTTATTTTTATTATTACTAAGAGTAAAAAATAAAAATAAAAAAATTATAATAATATATGGTATGAGAAGTGTTAAGTGAGTTTAGGGCTAAAGTGCTAAATATGAGTGAGCATAAAAGAGTCTTAGCTAATACAATGACGTCATTTTTAGTGGGATCCATAAAAAAGTGATGTCATTTTAAGTCTTACTATGAGGTGACCGAATCCATAATTTAATTACACTTGAAGTTTTAGAGACAAAATGACCCGGCCCAAACCCAGTTGAGGATTTAAAGTGACAACTCTACATTATACTCACTTGGCGACTTAAAGATTAATATATTTGACTTTTTACAATCTTAAAAAATTCTTAAATCATTACTCCGTAATATAAACCAATTTAATAAGATTCATGTGACTGGTACATTGATGAGAATTTTTAGTTAAAATTGTTTTCAAAGTTTGTCGCAAAAAATATAAAAATTATACGTGAGTAAAAATATTTACCATTCATATGACCAACATACCAAGTGTATGATTAATCCAATCCAAGTTTTTGAAGAGAATTACTCTGTTATTAATATTATTATACTTTGTGAAATTAGATGTCTTCATTCGATGTTGAAAAGCATAATCCAAAACTCATGATTAATAATTGTGTATGATTTGATAATGTAATGTTGTACTTCGTAGCAGTACTTTATAACTAGTTAATACTCGAGTCATAATCGTCGTGTATAATTACTTTGTAATATTATAATAATGTTGTACTAATGTAATACTTCGTATTGTACTTTATGATCTACTAGCTAGGCGGTCTACAAATACGATAACTGGGCCAAGAGAGATCTGGGCTCGACTTGGATATTCTTCAGATTCTACAAAATGGATTTTCATGTATAACTAGCCCAAGACAATATTCCAATTACCATTACAATTAAACTACCTTCATTTTGGTTTTCTCCTTACTTTCTTCTTTCTTGGCGTTTTGTTTCTTTTTTAAAACTTATTTCAAGCAAAAAATATTATATAAATTTAACTTTAAATAGAATAAATTCTCATTAGATATATCATAAACAGTAATATTGTTTATGGCAGAGTGGCTAGGCAGCTACAATCTATTGAGATTCAACCTTATATTGTTTCGATTCATCCCTCCCCCACACCCTAATCCCTAAAAACACTTATATGGCTAAACAAGGGTAGTATTGTGCCTTTGTAAGCTAAGTATGAGGGAGGGCCCTGGCACAAGGCGTACACCTGCCTAACCAAGGCACGCTGCCAAGGCACAAGACATTGCCGCATCGGGCATTATTAAAAAAAAACACACTTATCTTTTGCAAATGAGGATACAACCTTGGCTTGCCATAGGGCCAATCCAAGGTCACTCCCAAGGCAACACAAAGCCAAAACCAATCAAAGACATCTTAAAATATGATAACAAGGGGTGAGCCAAGACATAAATGAGATGGTTTTAAATACCAAGTTGACCTCCTAGGACCCTTTAAGAACCCGAAGAATCAACTCAATGCATAATCTTGTCGAGTCCTAAATTATTCTCCAAATGCCAAACTTGAAGGCATACACAAAATTGGACTATTTTCAAATATTTTGGGACCTGGAGTCGAAAACTAAAGTGATGATATGGGAGGTATCTTATAATGTTGTTTGAAACAAATATGTCCACTAGCCGGTCATATAAAGTCTGCGGTGACTTTGAGTTAATATAAGAAGGCATGTACATAACCGGTTAAATTGACAGTTTAATTAAATGCAAAATAGATAGTTCTAACCCCTCCAGTGGTCTTTCGAGGTCTCATAGGGTCCATAGGAAACATTCTGATATCTTTTACTGTTGGGTCTAGAAATTAAAAAAATGTTCAAAATCAAAGGTTATCATCCATGCATTTGAACCAATTTTAGAATTTTTTTTCTTAAAACTAAAGTGAATGTGTAGGGCATCCTTCAAGCTTATCAGAGAAATGACCGAACTGGGAAAGTACGCATCTTTCCTGAGAGAAAAAGCCTAGCAAAAGTCGAAGAACAACATGCATATAGATAATAGAATGGCCAAAAAAAGACCCATCAAGATGAATTTACCTTTTAATAAACTTTATCTCAATTAAGAAACATTGGGATACCAAGTAATTTCTTTATCAAACAACATGTCACTATGAAGTTCAGACTATGAGGCAAAAATTGCACCCTTTTTTTTTTTTTTAAAAAAAAAAAAAAAAATTTATAATTTAATTAAAGGGTAGTTGAATTTCATGTATATAAAAACTTTATAATTACAACTATGGCCTGCACTTTCCCTAATACAGTAACACTTACCCTAGGGTTGGAATAATTATGCTTTATTTAGTAAGCAGCTTTTGATCATTTTGAGTAAGTTCAATCCCTCCTTTTACTTCTTTCCTCTTCCTATTTCTCGTTTTCTGTTCCCTCCACTCTGATTAATTCTATCTCCCTTTTTTATTTTTTATTTTTTTAAATGCCTCAATTTTAAAGTTTATACATGAACAAAATACTGTATATAAAGTTGTTGGTATGAAATTTTCCTTCTAATTTTGATAGTTGAGCTCTTAATTAACTATTAGCCCTATTTTCTTTTACTTGAAGCCATTAATTACTAGTTAATATCATTGATGTTGTCATGATTTTTGATCAACTTCATGATCATATCCCGTAATATCTTATATGTCAAATATAATACTTACACAATTTTGAGACTATTTTTTTTTTTCAATTTTCTAAAATTATATTTTAACATGGATGATTATTGGTTCCCGATATAAATTACTAATGTTTGGATTTATAACTAAAAGTACTATTTCGGTAAAACTATGATATCAGTATAGTCAATAAAGAAATGAGTTAGAACCGTGATTGCATTTCCTTAACTACTAATGTTTTTGCAACTCTACCGTACTAATTAATTTGATCTTCTTGAAAGTAACTAGGGTTTTCATTATAGATAAAATTAAAACAATTTACTTACTAATACTAAAGAATTGTCTAACCTATTATGGGACACCATGAATATTAGACGATAGTCAACTAGTTCAGCATAGCGTAATCTTATTATATATTGACAAGTGTTTGTATGTCCTTACACTAAAATAATTGTTTTTTTTTACAATAAAATAATTGTATTTACATGCAATAATACTTCGTAGTAATATAATACTTCGTACTTAATTAAATTAAAATAAAATAAAAAATTGTTTTGAAAGCTATGTGATATTAGATAAAATTCAAATCAAACACATACATGGTAAATTCTTAAAGATTATGTCGATTGTGAAATACTTAAATGGATAGTTTTTTTGATAATTTAATTTTTTTTTTTTTAAAAAAAAAAACATGATTACGTTTGCATAATTAAGTTTGCATAATTACGTGACATCTTCTAACAGCATTCTAAATTTGAAGAATACGTAATTAACACTAAGTATTTATTTCTAGTAAAAGTTAGGTGCCATATTTACCTTACGTGAAGAAGGATCAAAGATTTTGAAGCTGCTTAATGGTAAAAAGTCTATGAGATCAACCCATTATAGTCACACATGAGAAATGAGATATTGTATGCCTCCTTTTTCTTATCCAAACTTTACGTCGCAATAATAAAATAATAAAAAATAATTACAAATAATAAAATTGTTGATCACACGTATAATTAACATGAAACATTAATATATTAATATTTAATACAATTATGTCGTGATGTTGTATCATATGATTTGATACTGTGTTGTCAATGATTGATTGATGTTGATGTTGATGTGATGGCTAATGTTTAGAAAATTAAGGAAAGAAATTCCTTGATTGATTGATAAATACTTTGTATGTTAACTATGAATCTTATAATGAGTATAAAAAAGCTATTAAGTCTTATCGATCTAGTTCTAAAACGAATAGGGAATTAAGTCTAAAACCAAAATCATCAAAATTTAGCTTCCTTAACGTAATACACCAAATAATCATGGGCATAACATAGGGGGGCTGGCGCAGCCTAAACTCTCCGATCCATAGTCCATAATGTTCTACTTTGTATTATTTTTACTAGTATGGAACTAAAGATAATTCAAACAAATTAAAAATTTTGGATCTCTTAAAAATAATATTCTATGTCTTTGATTGATCAGAATAAGTTGTATCATACACTATGTAGAAGTTGCTTTAATTTGTTTTAGTGGTCAAAGGCTCATAGCAATGATCTTCCATTTAATACGAATTTTCCTTGTTCTTTTCCCCATTTTAAAGAGGTCTAACTTGTCAAAGTTGAATCGAGAGGATATATATGAGGGGTTAAGATGTGTAGTTGAGTCATTCACTTTATATGGAACTACACACCGATTAAGTTTTAACTTTGATAAGTAAAGATAATGACCTAGCTAGCTTTTATAACCTAATCACAATGCAAAATTAAGTCATGGCTAGCTTCGTTATTGATTAGTCTTTGCAAACACAAAATTTACAAACTATTGGGGTGTGGACGTTCGCACCCAACAGTTCGTGCGGCAACCCTTTCCCTTCGAATACATTACCCATTCATTTCAATTGTGAAAGAAAATTTGGATTTTAGGGCTCACAATTCACAAAAACAAAGATCATCATGCTTGAATCAGGCAACCAAATCGAAGAGCATTTTCTGATTGAATCGAAAACCCCTCAAAACGAAGATGACGAAGTGCAATTTGCGATGGACGGTGAACGAAGATGACGATGAACAATTTGCGATTACAGTTCGCTTGGTTTGCGATTTCAGATGGTTCGATTTTCAGGTGGTGCGATTTGGTTGGAGGTGGTGTTTGGGCTGCGATTTTGGTTGTTGGAGGTGGTGCGAATTTGGGGGTGCAATTGGGCGGCAGTAATGGTGGCTATTAGGCGGCAGTTGGGGAGCTGCGGAGGTGTGGAGACTCTTGGCGAAGCTAGTGACTACCCGTGCTTCTCTGTTGCAGCATGGTGGTGTGAATGTGTTGCTCCGGCAGGAGCTGCGGTGTGGCTGGTATGGTGCTCGTAGCAGGTCTGGCCTGGTGTTTAGGGGAGAAGTGGTGGCTGGACAATGCAGCGGTGGTGCCCTGCTGGGTTGGTGGTTCGGTGGAGTTGCGTGAGTGGAGAAAATGGAGTAAAATAAAACTAGTGATGTATATAAGCCAAACAATCAACATATCAGTTAATAAATGTCTGATATCAGTTAATATTAGGGACATATTAGACATTAATAAAAACGTATTAGCCAACAAAAGATACATATCAGCCAACAAGGGGAATATATCAGCCAACAAAAGATACTTATCAGCCAAGAGACGGAACATATCAGCCAACAAATGAATCATATCAGCCAATAAAAAGATGAAATCAGCAAACAAAAGTAACAGGTAAGCCAACAAAATAAACACATCAGCCAACATAATGAAACATATAAGCCAACAATTAAAATATACATATCAGCTAACAAAATAAATATATCAGCAAACTAAAGTAACATATAAGTCACATGATGTCAGATATCAGCCAACAAAAGGAAAAAAAAAAAAAACACATATTAGCCAACAAAAGGAATGTATTAGCTAACACAAAAACCATATCAGCCAACACATGAAACATATTAGCCAACAAGTAAAATATATCAGACAAGCCTCCCACACCAAATTTACGTGCGAACGTCCGCACCCAATACCTTCTTTATAAAATTTCAAACTTTGAAGAAGTAGTAAATAATGCCTCAAAACATCTAGATATTTAATTTGACAAAGCAATTATTTATGCCCATATTCGTCTAATGATATGTCAAATCGGTTTAAGGGTTTGTTTAATTTTTTTATTTTTTAAATTGAATTATTGTAGGAACTAACAGTAAATTAATGCAAATCAAATTCCGGTGAAAGTAAGGTTCCAATTGGGGTAGTAAATAAGTTTTCTAGCTCTGCGATCCATTTATGCTGGGAGGGACTTCATGCAAAACCAACTAGGGTTGTTTGGGAGCGAATTAAGGTTGCGGCCAATTGACATAATACTAATATAATATATAGATGGAGTACGGGATATAATTTTAGGTTGTTTGGAAAAATTGTCACAATTTCTAGCATGTTTATAGTTTGTGATTAATTATTACCACCATACCATTCATATCATACCCATAGATTGATTAGTGTGTTAGGATATGAGTATAGTGCAATTTTAGATACAGAGGTCCAATAGAGTGAATCATAACTCAGGTGGTTAGAGCTTCTTTTTGTAATACTACTATATATGAATATTATTTATGATGAATTGAAATAATATGACTAATTATATGAGAATTTTGGAATCAAAAGAGCCACCGAAAGACCATTTTAAATGTTTTAAAAAATAAGCAGCTTTGATCATGCATAATTTTATTCAACAATTTATTAGAAGTATTACAATCTGTCACAGATTATAAAAATGAAATAAATACTGAATTGTACTAACTTCTTGGAGATGCTGATCGCAAACGTAGCACAATGATCAGCACACATTTTTAATTTTTTTTTTTTTTACTTTTATTTTATCTTGAACCTTTTTATTTTTGTTATATAAATTCTTCCTGAACTTTAAAAATACGTAGAATTTAAAAAAAAAAAAAGAATAAAAAAAGAAAAAAAGAAAAAAAAAATCCAAATAAACTAATAGTTGAATAATTGATCGAATGCGAATGTCACTTGCCAATCATTTCTGAACAGATTATTGTCTTCTCGATAAAACAATGGTACAACTTCTATACAAGTATAAATAAATGTTAAATTTTATCAAATAATAATAATAACAAAACGTTAGACTTCAAAAAAAAAAAAAAATAACAAAACGTTAAAAAAAATGAGACAATAAAGGGAGGAAGGCATGATGGGAAAACAAGTAGATAGCTTATCATCAAGTTGTATTAGGAGTAAATTAAGCTTCAATATATAAAAGTTTGCACTCTCTGATCACTATATTTATTTTCACTTAAATAAGTTTTGATAAAATAAATTAAGAAAAAAAATACTAGTATTACTAAGCTACCAATTTTAATTTACAACTAGAATAAGTTAGCTAGGTAAATAGAATGTACGTTTACTATAGTGAACTATTAATTTTTTTTTTAAAAATGAACTATTTAAATTATGAGTATTTGATAATCACTTTTGTTTCGGGTGTAGTTTTGGTGAGAGTCGTCGAACCACTGACGGCATGGCTAGGTCTTGGGTTGCCTTGCTGGGGTCTCGAGCTGGCGGCCGGAACCTCTGGCCAGTTGGCAAACCTGCAAGAGAGAGAACGTAAACCTGCCCTCGGGGTGGCTTCGAGGAACCCCCCTCCGATGGCTAAGTAAGTGTTTGCCTTTTTTGAGAGAATAATAAGCTTAATGTGCTTTTTTATAGAGAGAGAAAAAAATATATTTCAACAACCTTTTCTTATGGTGAGTCTAGGGGATATTTATAGTGTATCATAATCCTAGCCTAGCGGTCAGTGGCCGACTTATGGTGCTTCTGCCAAAGCCTCTAACTTGCTTGAGCCTCTGCCTTGCTTGAGCCTCTGCCTTGAGTCTGAGCCCGGAGATCTAGGTTGGGATGAGAGCGCGCCTCTTGGACAACACTTGGAGCACAGGCAGCTCAGCAGGAGCTACCCTATACAATTTTTATGTGCCTTCTACAACTTAAAGAAATATTATTAAGTAAAATTAGTTTTGTTTTAGTAAAAACTAAATAGTGTTGCCCAATACAAGTGACTTCTAATAATGATAATTAGCTGTAATATTATTTTAATTGGTATAAATCCGTACTAATAATTCTTTTGGGCAAAATCCTTTTTACTTTTGATGCCCTAGGATGAAAAGTATTTCAATTCAAATTAATTACTTAGTTAGGGTTAAAAACCCTTTAATACATAATCCTTAGTATGTTATTTGTAAAAACTTAATTAATCCATATATATGAGACTAGTTTCATCACAATTGACAACATTTTGGTGCAATTACAAGTACTTATTTCAAATTTAAAGTGGAAGTTAAACTGTGATTTTAAGAAGATTGATTTATTTATTTAGGGTCAATTGTTATATAATACTGGTTGAATTTGTTTACATACAAAGTAATTATTATATAGGCTAATACGAGGCATGCGTTTCACATATACGTACCTGTAAGACTTTAGGATTATTTCTTTTTTCATCCCCTCAATCTTGGTAGTAGTTGGACTTCTTATTAAACGTTACTTGCATTAAAAAACGGTGGACCTCTCTACCATAGTAAAACTAAGATTTCCAATTTCACTCTTTTTGTACGATTGCTACTAGTAATCTAGTATGTATGTATAGCTTTTCTTAATAGTTCCACTTTCCCTAGCTTAATCATTTCTAATTTAGTACTTACCACTACCAAAATCCCCTTTTCTAGTACAGAATTTATTGTCATAACTAAAAACTTTAGTTTTTAACATCCATTTTTTTACCTCCCAAATGTGTTGGGATTTGGGAGAGAAATTTGTGTTAAAGTAATAAAAAGAAGAGGGCATCATAGTCTTTTCATAGTGCCATATGCTATGTTTGGCTAACTTGGGATGGAGCAAACTAGACATGAGTTTCAGTTTCATATTAGGATGATTATTATTATGGCTGCAATATATTTGTATTGACACTTTTTAATTCATATTCAAATTAATGTAAAGATTTTATTTGAAAATAAGAAAGAGAAATGAAAATCATGTAATCTTGAAAAAAAAAAAAAAGCAATTTAATAGCATGGAAAATAAAAATAATGTTCCCAAAAGAGTTAAGATATATGACAAAGTACCTTATATAAAAGTTGTAATTTTATTATAAACATTTGAAATAGAGAAATGATTTCATTAATTTGCTAAGGAGGGAAGTATTCCTTGTGCATGTGTATGATTCATGCCCTTCCCTATTAAAATATATAGTTTACGTCAAAAAAGGTGCATTTTTATAATTGTTTTAAACCATAATTAATTACTAAGCTAGTTTTGCTACAGTAATTTTAATTTGTTTTGTGACCAGTGGATTATTGTACCTTTTGGATTAAAATTTAATAGTTGATCTTATTACTCTACCGTTAGCATTTTTGAAGTCATAATTTTAGATAATTCTTTGAATCTATAATGTGTAACACAGAATCTCGTATAGTATGCAACCAATCTACAATATACGAAGTAGCTAGTAATTAATGTAAACTTGAAATTATTTTTGTATGAATTGTCGTCCTTTTGTTGTTAAATTAAAATTGGAATTTTCTAAGTAAACTTCTAATGCTTTGAGGTACTAAAATTCACCCTTTTTGTAAAATGGCTTTGTGGTGAATGACTGAATGCTAAGAGAAAGACACTCCATTAATTACATTTAAAACCACATAGTTACCCCTTATTTAATAAAATTCAATTGTAGACACAACATTAAATCACTTAATTACCCTTAATTAATAAAATTAGTCAATTATTTTCTTCCAATTAATTGCATTCAAAACACTAGACATTCATTATATGTTCGGTATTTACTACCACACGTGACACGGCCACACCTACATTGTAATTTCACTAGTAATGTGTCGGCTAAAATAACCAACTTGATACTATATACGTATAGTATAGTATGTCTCACTGAAGAAGCTAGCTAAGCTAAGAGATATCACGTGCGCTGTATCCTACCATCACTTCCCTAGTCGGCTAAAATCTAATAATAACATTAAAATTATATTTTATACGGACGTTTTCACGTGTACTTAATATTAGAGGTGCAAATTATATAACGAATATAAATTTAATTTTGACAACCCATAAAAGGCTATTGGAGTATACATACGTCAAACCCTAATCATATGTCCTTGAATAGAAAGATCATAATGTGTTAGAAATTATGCATAGGGTGGTAAGGCCACCTTTTTAAGCACTTCATTAAATAGGGTTTGCAATTCATTCTCTCCTCTCTTTTTATTATTTTCTCCACTCCAAAATAACATAAACCTTCATTACTCATGTCATGGACATCAACCACATACATAATAATAAACTCCCCATAAACCACAACTCCACCATCATCAATTGGGATAAAGGCCTTAACCTTTCCATGGACATGGATGATCATCATCATCATCATCATATCATCATCATCAACAACATGTTGATGATCATCATCAACATCATAACCATCATGTTCATCCATTTATACATGATAATAAATCCGGTATGGCAAACCTACCATAATCTTCCTACACCACACTCATCTCAACCCTCCATTCCATCATCATCATACATCATCAACCAAACCAACACTCTACAAGAACAAATAATATTAGAGGAAGATGAGCATGAGTTTGAGGAAGAAGAGGAGCTAGGAGCTATGAAAGAAATGATGTACCGGATTGCGGTTATGCAACCCGTGGATATTGACCCGGCAGCTATCCGTAAGCCTAAGAGAAGGAATGTTCGGATCAGTAATGACCCGCAAAGCGTGGCGGCCCGACATAGGAGGGAACGGATATCCGAAAAGATTCGGATCCTCCAACGGTTAGTGCCCGGCGGTGTTAAAATGGATACTGCCTCTATGCTTGATGAGGCTATTCGTTATGTTAAGTTTCTTAAGAGGCAAATCCGTCAACTTCAATCCGGATCCTACAATCACCAACCACCACCACCACCCGTCCCCACCTTGTCGCCTTCCGATTGGCCACCGCCTCCCTCGGCCTCAGCCTCGCTCTTTAGTCCCTACTCCAGCACCGGGAGCTCTAAAGTGGTGCTTATTAGGGATAATAATAATAACGGTAATCATCATGAGGGGATGATTTTCAACACGGAGGTAATTAATTGATTGATTAGTTTAATATCAAAATTGATTTTATATATAATCCCTAGGGTATGTATGTACGTTGCATTGTTGTAATAGATAAAATCATTAGCATTATTATTATTGGGAAATAACTATGATGCTATTGTCAATAATTAAACAATAAGTAGGGCTAGCATTATAGTTAACTCAAAATTGTTCTATTGACATGTACTCGTATGTATGTATCTATGTACATGTGTATGTATGAGCTTATATGTGCGTGTTTGCATACGTGTATTATTGTATATATACATGTACTTGTCGAGATTAATTAAGCTTGTTTAATTATACTAAGATCACGAATTTACAATCTAGTTAATTTGTATATTTGGACAATGCATGTGAGAATTTAAGAAAAACATAATGAAGAAAAAAAGTTTGTTAGGATATGATTGACCAAGATATATAGGCGCCAAAAATAATGGTCATAGTACAGTTAGTTTCAGGCTATGAAGATTGGTCCGTCTACCTTTATTCATGGCAAAATATATAATATAATCATATAAATGTATAATATAAGATCAAATTGAGATTGAGAATATATATATAAAATATAGACTCACTACATATACGTATGATATGTAACAAATTAAGTGTCTGCAAGTTGCCGGAAAATGAGTTCTCCGGGAATAAAATTTAGTGACGTGAGACATTAATTTATTTATTTTAGTTTATAAAAAATGAATTATACTATATAGACTATAGTAGTAAAATATATAAAATTTGGAAAAAGATAATGATGAAAAACTATAGTATAAAATAAAAAATACATGAGCATGCAAAGAAGAAACGCACGCTATGATAAGAGGGAGAAGAGAGATGCATGAAAATGAGAATGGCTGGTTGTGAAAAGATTACGTGTGGAGAGTTGCACTGCAACCATTTGTACATCATCCTTTAAATCATTACATTATTTAATGGCTCATCACACCCTTGTCACTCCTACTTCTTTCTCTTGCCTTTTTTTTTTTTTTTTTTCCCTACTATTTTAATTTCCCCATATTTTCTCTATAATTTGAGGGGTTTTTTTTTTCAGTTTTCTTTTGATTTAAAATTTGGTTTACAATTTTGTTCATATTATTGTTTTTTGTTTGAAAGTTAGTATATGATTGAGTGCTATATGGTCATAGAGTATTGGACTGGAATCGGTTAATTTGCCTAATTGTTATAGTTACTCTGTATAAGACAACATAGTTTTTAGATTGTTGATGAATTTGTTTGGTATCACTATTATTTTAGCATTTTTAATGTTAAGATTTAAATATTGTACGATACAAGTTCATTGTGTGTATAATGACATTTTGAATTAGATTATATGCACTATAAACTACGAGGAGTCATTAAATTATTTTATTTTTATTTTTTTTAAAAAAAACGGTCATACTAAAGTAAAGAGATTATTTCATCAAATCAACTTTTAATCCAATATGCAAACTATAAGTAAAACTAAGCTAGTAACGGTTTATACCTTAGCTCAATTTATTCCTTTTGGATAATCTTAGTCAAAAGATAGTGAATGTTTGATAAATCGATCAAACTTTTCAATTGAATCATTTCCTTGCATGATTTTGGCAAGAGAATGATGAAGTTTGCTCCAATTTATAAACTCATTCATCCAAAGTTATGTACTTGTTTCTTTGACATTCTTATAACAATTGTACCATGACTTATAATTTACAATATAAAAAATTTCTCTAGTATGTATGGAGTTAGAATTTAATGGTATATAGTTCTAAAATTAGCTTAAGACCCATACAGTCCACTAAAGAAATGTAACAGTTTGTTTCATGATTTTAGCCATTTTTCTTTGTCTTAGTATGATTGTCTACTTTATAGTCAAAGATGCATTTTTTTCATGTACAACTTTTTATCAAAATATAGCTCAATTTTTAAGGAGTATATTCTTATAGTATCAATTTTACTCAATTTTTGTAATATTTATTTTATGTACTAATAAATTATTGTGCATTAAATACTTTATGAATTCCAATTTTATGTTCAGGAAAAAAGTAACATGCATTTTGCAGTGTATACATGTTTTTAATTCAACAAAGTAAATCTGAGTTAAAATGCTTGACTTTGATCTGGCTTGATTGAGTCAGTGTTCAAGAATTTGAGGCTTTCCTTGATTTTGTTTAGCTCACGGGTCTGAGCTGTAGGTATTGACCTTTTACAAGTTGTATTTATGGCTAAAATTTTGAAGTGTTGGAACAACTTTATATCATCTTGAGTGGCGAGCCGGCGAGCCCCTCTTCGGGTCTCAATAATACCTCAAAATCACTATTATATTTCTCGTGAATTTTAATGACTGTTTTGAATTAAATTATCCAAATTTAGACTCGATTTAATTAACCTATAAATATGTAAAATTATGAAGTATCTTGGTTTGTAACTGCTAATCTAGTACATGAGAACTTGATTTCTAAATAGTTCGAAACTGAACTGAATTGGACACTTACCTAAAATGACCCAAACTTTGAGTTTTTTAATTCAAAAGGAGTCATTTATCATGTCACTAGAGCAGCAGAGCTTGTAGTGCATGAATCAATATTTGCAAGTCATGCTAAACCTAGTTATCTAGTACATGATTTGTAAGTGACGAATCATACTTCGTATATAACTTTAATGACATAAAATAAAATATATCACCACAAGAAATTAGAGAGATCATTATATAATAGATTGGACCAATTGATGAACTAGAAGTTTAGAATAGTAAGTCGATCAATTACTAATCAATATTAACTTGACCTCAAGAAACACAAAAATCTTGATTTAATCTTTGTGTCACTTGATAATACCTAAATCAATAGCTCTACATATGCATTGACTTGAAAAGTATGTACTAAACCCAAACCAGACCAAACCTATTGTATGTACTATGTAGACCTTTATAAGAACAACCTTTTATTTTCACCCTTACATACTCATGTACCTCACGAGGTACTTTTTTTAATCCTTTAGAGAAGTTGTAATGATGTTGGATATAAAACAAGATTAGTCATATATATACTTATCACTTAAAGAAAGATTAACATCACTACATCTCTACATCATTATAAATAATAAATATAAATGAAGGAGAAACTATATTTGTATAACTTTCACGTGCTAATGTAAGGCAACAAGTATTTTCTATTTCCAATTCCAAAAGTGTAAACTTATGAGACACTACTTTAATTAAGAGGAATAATTTACAAGTAGCATATACTTGTATATTACTTGTAATTTTATAAAGCAAATCCCTACATAATTTAAGTTTAGGCAAGTGATGAATCTATGAGTAAAATCCAAGGTATTGGTTTTTTGGGTAATCGAAGGCATGTATTTGTCTCCCTTTAACTGGAAGTTTGTTTCTTCAAGATTGCACACATGACATCATCCACGATGCCCCTTTGTAATGTGATAGAATTCTCAAAAAAAAATTTTGATTGCAAGTCGTTGAACCCTAAGCTTACTCAACATCTAGTATAACATTTTTGGAGTTGTAAGAGAGCAATCATTTTTACCATCCCCATTGTAACTTGCCCGTTCCTACGAGTTTGATTCTGATAGCATGATCCCCTTATACATAGGGCTATATATTCCATGAGGAAAAACCAAAAATTTACGCTGATGCTATGTTAGAAGACCAACTCAACCAAAAGCCTAACTTAATCGCTCAAATTCGCTTACCAAACTCATGAAAGAGATCAGTATTGTGATATTATCATTTTTCTTAATCAATATCTATCTTACATTTATATTGAATTAGTATGGTACTTGATCCATACTTAAATTTGCTTCTTGTAAATTTCCACCGTCTTTAAGTCAAAATTGTGACAATATATTTTTTTGAACCAAACAATTATTCTACCATAAAGTGGTAAGTTAAGAATACAAGTTATACAACTCAAACAGATTAGAATGTGTTCAACCATGCAAGTTCAATATGCCATTTATGTGGTAGAAACACAACCTTTCGGATTTTTGACCATTAAGTTAATTTCAGACAAATAAAATTCTACCTGAACGCAAAACTGCAGAAGTGACCACACCTATCAGGCATAGAAGATGATTAGATGGATGTGTTAAAACTTCATTTAGTTACACTCATATGTAATGAATTTCCATAAACAAAAACAGCTATATTGTTCGATCTTGATCAATAGAGGTATTTCCATAAGGCTATACCACTTGCACTTGATCACGAGTCCAAAGTCGAAAACTGTCCAGCATTCTGTGCTAGCAAAACATTCTTGAGTGGCATACGCCCAAAACAATATATGGCTACCTCAAAGAAAAATGCCAAACTAACAAAATCAAATTCATAGATTCATCTCATACATTACAAGCTAGCTAATTTATCTAAAGAGCAAAAATTACATGCAGAAAAAGGGTTACCTCCAATGCATAAAATGAATGTACAAGAATTTTAAAAGACTCAGCTACCACTAATATGGTACAGGAAAATCATATTCAATACAGCAATCCATTAGTCAGATTTAGCTCTTTTGATGTTTCC
>NW_018743834.1:0-35521 GCF_001683475.1 Chenopodium quinoa | reverse complement strand
TTTTTGAATATATAGAGTGTCAAACACATTTAAAAAGCTTTTTGAATCAAAAAAAGTCAAACACATTAAAAAAATCTTTAAAAATCAAATGAAAGTCAAACACATTCAAACATAGCTTTTTGAATCAAATGAATGTAAACTCGTTCAACAAAGCTTTTTGAATCAAATGAAACTCAAACACATTCAAACAAATCTTTTTGGATCGAAATACAGTCAAACACATTTAATCAAAGCTTTTTGAATCAAATGAAAGTCAAATACATTCAAACAAAGCTTTTTGAATCTAATGAATGTCAAACACATTCAAACAAAGCTTTTGAATCAAATGAGAGTCAAACACATTCAAATAAATGTTTTTGAATCGAAATAAACTCAAACACATTCAAACAAAGCTTCTTGAATCAAACGAAAGTTAAACATTCAAACAGAGCTTTTTGAATCAAATGAAAGTCAAACACGTTCAAACAAAGCTTTATGAATCAAATAAAGTCAAACACATTCAAACAAATCTTAGTGGATCCAAATACAGTCAAACACGTTCAAACAAAATTTTTTGAATCAAAAGAAAGTCAAACACATTCAAACAAAAGTTTTTGAATCAAATGAAAGTCAAACACATTCAAACAAAGCTTTTTGAATTCAAATGAAAGTCAAATACATTCAAACAAAGCTTTTTGAATCTAATGAATGTAAACACATTCAAACAAAGCTTTTTGAATCAAATGAGAGTCAAACACATTCAAATATATGTTTTTAAATTAAAATAAACTCAAACACATTCAAACAAAGCTTCTTGAATCAAATGAAAGTCAAACACGTTCAAACAAAGCTTTATGAATCAAATAAAAGTCAAACACATTCAAACAAATCTTAGTGCATCCTAATACAGTCAAACACGTTCAAACAAAACTTTTTGAATCAAAAGAAAGTCAAACACATTCAAACAAAAGTTTTTGAATCAAATGAAAGTCAAACACATTCAAATAAAGCTTTTGAAATCAAATGAAAGTGAAATACATTCAAACAAAGCTTTTTGAATCTAATGAAAGTTAAACACATTTAAACAATTCTTTTTGAATCGAAATAAAGTAAAACAAATTCAAAAAGCTTTTTGAATCAAAAGAAAGTTAAACACATTCAAACAAGTTTTGAATCAAATGAAAGTCAAACACATTAAAACAAATCATTCAAAATCAAATGAAAGTTGAACACATTCAAACAAAGCTTTTTGAATGTAATGAAAGTCAACACATTCAAACAAAGCTTTTTGAATCAAATGAAAGTCAAACAAGTTCAAACAATGCTTTATGAATCTAATGAAAGTCAAACACATTCAAACAAATCTTTTTGGATCGAAATACAGTCAAACATATTTAAACAAAACTTTTTGAATATATAGAGTGTCAAACACATTCAAATAAGCTTTTTGAATCAAATAAAAGTCAAACACATTAAAACAAATCTTTAAAAATCAAATGAAAGTCAAACACATTCAAACATAGCTTTTTGAATCAAATGAATGTCAAATTCGTTCAAACAAAGCTTTTTGAATCAAATGAAACTCAAACACATTCAAAAAAATCTTTTTGGATCGAAATACAGTCAAACACATTCAAATCAAAGCTTTTGAATCAAATTAAAGTCAAATACATTCAAACAAAAGTTTTTTGAATCTAATGAATGTCAAACACATTCAAACAAAGCTTTTGAAATCACATTCAAACAAAACTTTTTGAATCAAAAAAGTTAAACACATTTAAACAATTCTTTTTGAATCGAAATAAAGTAACAAATTCAAATTAAGCTTTTTGAATCAAAAGAAAGTTTTCAACAATCAAATGAAAGTCAAACACATTAAAACTTTCAAAATCAAATGAAAGTTAACACATTCAAACAAAGCTTTTTGAATGTAATGAAAGTCAAACACATTCAAACAAAGCTTTTTGAATCAAATGAAAGTCAAACACGTTTAAACAATGCTTTATGAAAATGAAAGTCAAACACATTCAAACAAATCACAGAAAACAGAATAAGCTTTTTGAATCAAATAAAAGTCAAACACATTAAAACAAATCTTTAAAATCAAATGAAAGTCAAACACATTCAAACATAGCTTTTTGAATCAAATGAATGTCAAATTCGTTCAAAAAATGAATCAAATGAAACTCAAACACATTCAAACAAATCTTTTTGGATCGAAATTACAAATGTCAAACACATTCAATCAAAGCTTTTTGAATCAGTCAATACATTCAAACAAAGCTTTTTGAATCTAATGAATGTCAAACACATTCAAACAAAGCTTTTTGAATCAAATGAGAGTCAAACACATTCAAATATATGTTTTTAATCAAATAAACTCAAACACATTCAAACAAAGCTTCTTGAATCAAACGAAAGTTAAACACATTCAAACAGAGCTTTTTGAATCAAATGAAAGTCAAACACGTTCAAACAAAGCTTTATGAATCAAATAAAAGTCAAACACATTCAAACAAATCTTAGTGCATCCTAATACAGTCAAACACGTTCAAACAAAACTTTTTGAATCAAAAGAAAGTCAAACACATTCAAACAAAAGTTTTGAATCAAATGAAAGTCAAACACATTCAAACAAAGCTTTTGAATCAAATGAAAGTCAAATACATTCAAACAAAGCTTTTTGAATCTAATGAAAGTTAAACACATTCAAACAATTCTTTTTGAATCGAAATAAAGTAAAACAAATTCAAATTAAGCTTTTTGAATCAAAAGAAAGTTAAACACATTCAAACAAGTTTTTGAATCAAATGAAAGTCAAACACATTAAAACAAATATTTCAAAATCAAATGAAAGTTGAACACATTCAAACAAAGCTTTTTGAATGTAATGAAAGTCAAACACATTCAAACAAAGCTTTTTGAATCAAATGAAAGTCAAACACGTTCAAACAATGCTTTATGAATCTAATGAAAGTCAAACACATTCAAACAAATCTTTTTGGATCGAAATACAGTCAAACATATTTAAACAAAACTTTTTGAATATATAGAGTGTCAAACACATTCAAATAAGCTTTTTGAATCAAATAAAAGTCAAACACATTAAAACAAATCTTTAAAAATCAAATGAAAGTCAAACACATTCAAACATAGCTTTTTGAATCAAATGAATGTCAAATTCGTTCAAACAAAGCTTTTTGAATCAAATGAAACTCAAACACATTCAAAAAAATCTTTTTGGATCGAAATACAGTCAAACACATTCAATCAAAGCTTTTTGAATCAAATGAAAGTCAAATACATTCAAACAAAGTTTTTGAATCTAATGAATGTCAAACACATTCAAACAAAGCTTTTGAAATCAAATGAAAGTGAAATACATTCAAACAAAACTTTTTGAATCAACGAAAGTTAAACACATTTAAACAATTCTTTTTGAATCGAAATAAAGAAAATTCAAAAAAGCTTTTTGAATCAAAAGAAAGTTAAACACATTCAAACAAGTTTTTGAATCAAATGAAAGTCAAACACATTAAAACAAATCTTTAAAATCAAATGAAAGTTGAACACATTCAAACAAAGCTTTTTGAATGTAATGAAAACTCAAACACATTCAAACAAAGCTTTTTGAATCAAATGAAAGTCAAACACGTTTAAACAATGCTTTATGAATCTAATGAAAGTCAAACACATTCAAACAAATCTTTTTGGATCGAAATACAGTCAAACATTTAAACAAAACTTTTTGAATATATAGAGTGTCAAACACATTCAAATAAGCTTTTTGAATCAAATAAAAGTCAAACACATTAAAACAAATCTTTAAAAATCAAATGAAAGTCAAACACATTCAAACATAGCTTTTTGAATCAAATGAATTTCAAATTCGTTCAAACAAATCTTTTTGAATCAAATGAAACTCAAACACATTCAAACAAATCTTTTTGGATCGAAATACATTCAAACAGAGCTTTTTGAATCAAATAAAACTCAAACACATTCAATCAAAGCTTTTTGAATCAAATTAAAGTCATATACATTCAAACAAAGCTTTTTGAATCTAAAACACATTCAAATAAAGCTTTTTGAATCAAATGAGAGTCAAACACATTCAAATAAATGTTTTTTGAATCGAAATAAACTCAAACACATTCAAACAAAGCTTCTTGAATCAAACGAAAGTTAAACACATTCAGCTTTTTGAATCAAATGAAAGTCAAACACGTTCAAACAAAGCTTTATGAATCAAATAAAAGTCAAACACATTCAAACAAATCTTAGTGAGTCAAACACGTTCAAACAAAACTTTTTGAATCAAAAGAAAGTCAAACACATTCAAACAAAAGTTTTTGAATCAAATGAAAGTCAAACACATTCAACAAAGCTTTTGAATCAAATGAAAGTGAAATACATTCAACAAAGCTTTTTGAATCTAATGAAAGTTAAACACATTCAAACAATTCTTTTTGAATCGAAATAAAGTAAAACAAATTCAAATTAAGCTTTTTGAATCAAAAGAAAGTTAAACACATTCAAACAAGTTTTTGAATCAAATGAAAGTCAAACACATTAAAACAAATTTTCAAAATCAAATGAAAGTTGAACACATTCAAACAAAGCTTTTTGAATGTAATGAAAGTCAAACACATTCAAACAAAGCTTTTTGAATCAAATGAAAGTCAAACACGTTCAAACAATGCTTTATGAATCTAATGAAAATCAAACACATTCAAACAAATCTTTTTGGATCGAAATACAGTCAAACATATTTAAACAAAACTTTTGAATATATAGAGTGTCAAACACATTCAAATAAGCTTTTTGAATCAAATAAAAGTCAAACACATTAAAACAAATCTTTAAAAATCAAATGAAAGTCAAACACATTCAAACATAGCTTTTTGAATCAAATGAATGTCAAATTCGTTCAAACAAAGCTTTTTGAATCAAATGAAACTCAAACACATTCAAAAAAATCTTTTTGATCGAAATACAGTCAAACACATTCAATCAAAGCTTTTTGAATCAAATGAAAGTCAAATACATTCAAACAAAGTTTTTGAATCTAATGAATGTCAAACACATTCAAACAAAGCTTTTGAAATCAAATGAAAGTGAAATACATTCAAACAAAACTTTTTGAATCTAACAAAGTTAAACAATTTAAAAAAATCGAAATAAAGAATTCAAATTAAGCTTTTTGAATCAAAAGAAAGTTAAACACATTCAAACAAGTTTTGAATCAAATGAAAGTCAAACACATTAAAACAAATCTTTCAAATCAAATGAAAGTTGAACACATTCAAACAAAGCTTTTGAATGTTCAAACACATTCAAACAAAGCTTTTTGAATCAAATGAAAGTCAAACACGTTCAAACAATGCTTTATGAATCTAATGAAAGTCAAACACATTCAAACAAATCTTTTTGGATCGAAATACAGTCAAACATATTTAAACAAAACTTTTTGAATATAAGAGTGTCAAACACATTCAAATAAGCTTTTTGAATCAAATAAAAGTCAAACACATTAAAACAAATCTTTAAAAATCAAATGAAAGTCAAACACATTCAAACATAGCTTTTTGAATCAAATGAATGTCAAATTCGTTCAAACAAAGCTTTTTGAATCAAATGAAACTCAAACACATTCAAACAAATCTTTTTGGATCGAAATACAGAAAGTCACATTCAATCAAAGCTTTTTGAATCAAATTAAAGACATTCAAACAAAGCTTTTTGAATCTAATGAATGTCAAACACATTCAAACAAAGCTTTTTGAATCAAATGAGAGTCAAACACATTCAAATAAATGTTTTTGAATCGAAATAAACTCAAACACATTCAAACAAAGCTTCTTGAATCAAACGAAAGTTAAACACATTCAAACAGAGCTTTTTGAATCAAATGAAAGTCAAACAAACAAAGCTTTATGAATCAAATAAAAGTCAAACACATTCAAACAAATCTTAGTGCATCCTAATACAGTCAAACACGTTCAAACAAAACTTTTTGAATCAAAAGAAAGTCAAACACATTCAAACAAAAGTTTTTGAATCAAATGAAAGAAACACATTCAAACAAAGCTTTTGAAATCAAATGAAAGTGAAATACATTCAAACAAAGCTTTTGAATCTAATGAAAGTTAAACACATTCAAACAATTCTTTTTGAATCGAAATAAAGTAAAACAAATTCAAATTAAGCTTTTTGAATCAAAAGAAAGTTAAACACATTCAAACAAGTTTTTGAATCAAATGAAAGTCAAACACATTAAAAAAATCTTTCAAATCAAATGAAAGTTGAACACATTCAAACAAAGCTTTTTGAATGTAATGAAAGTCAAACACAAACAAAGCTTTTGAATCAAACACGTTCAAACAATGCTTTATGAATCTAATGAAAGTCAAACACATTCAAACAAATCTTTTTGGATCGAAATACAGTCAAACATATTTAAACAAAAGTTTTTGAATATATAGAGTGTCAAACACATTCAAATAAGCTTTTTGAATCAAATAAAAGTCAAACACATTAAAACAAATCTTTAAAAATCAAATGAAAGTCAAACACATTCAAACATAGCTTTTTGAATCAAATGAATGTCAAACTCGTTCAAACAAAGCTTTTTGAATCAAATGAAACTCAAACACATTCAAACAAATCTTTTTGGATCGAAATACAGTCAAACACATTCAATCAAAGCTTTTTGAATCAAATGAAAGTCAAATACATTCAAACAAAGCTTTTTGAATCTAATGAATGTCAAACACATTCAAACAAAGCTTTTGAATCAAATGAGAGTCAAACACATTCAAATAAATGTTTTTGAATCGAAATAAACTCAAAACACATTCAAACAAAGCTTCTTGAATCAAACGAAAGTTAAACACTTCCAAACAGAGCTTTTTGAATCAAATGAAAGTCAAACACGTTCAAACCAAAGCTTTATGAATCAAATAAAAGTCAAACACATTCAAACAAATCTTAGTGGATCCAAATACAGTCAAACACGTTCAAACAAAAATTTTTTGAATCAAAAGAAAGTCAAACATATTCAAACAAAAGTTTTTGAATCAAATGAAAGTCAAACACATTCAAACAAAGCTTTTTGATTCAAATGAAAGTCAAATACATTCAAACAAAGCTTTTTGAATCTATTGAATGTAAAACACATTCAAACAAAGCTTTTTGAATCAAATGAGAGTCAAACACATTCAAATATATGTTTTTAAATCAAAATAAACTCAAACACATTCAAACAAAGCTTCTTGAATCTAATGAAAGTCAAACACGTTCTAACAAAGCTTTAATGAATCAAATAAAAGTCAAACACATTCAAACAAATCTTAGTGCATCCTAATACAGTCAAACACGTTCAAACAAAACTTTTAGAATCAAAAGAAAGTCAAACACATTCAAACAAAAGTTTTTCAATCAAATGAAAGTCAAACACATTCAAATAAAGCTTTTGAAATCAAATGAAAGTGAAATACATTCAAACAAAGCTTTTTGAATCTAATGAAAGTTAAACACATTTAAACAATTCTTTTTGAATCGAAATAAAGTAAAACAAATTCAAATTAAGCTTTTTGAATCAAAAGAAAGTTAAAACACATTCAAACAAGTTTTAGAATCAAATGAAAGTCAAACACATTAAAACAATTCATTCAAAATCAAATGAAAGTTGAACACATTCAAACAAAGCTTTTTGAATGTAATGAAAGTCAAACACATTCAAACAAAGCTTTTTTGAATCAAATGAAAGTCAAACACGTTCAAACAATGCTTTATGAATCTAATGAAAGTAAAATACATTCAAACAAATCTTTTTGGATCGAAATACAGTCAAACATATTTAAACAAAATTTTTTGAATATATAGAGTGTCAAACACATTCAAATAAGCTTTTTTTGAATCAAATAAAAGTCAAACACATTAAAACAAATCTTTAAAAATCAAATGAAAGTCGAAACACATTCAAACATAGCTTTTTGAATCAAATGAATGTCAAATTCGTTCAAACAAATCTTTTTGAATCAAATGAAACTCAAACACATTCAAACAAATCTTTTTGGATCGAAATACAGTCAAACAAAGCTTTTTGAATCAAATAAAACTCAAACACATTCAATCAAAGCTTTTTGAATCAAATTAAAGTCATATACATTTCAAACAAAGCTTTTTGAATCTAATGAATGTCAAAAACAATTCAAATAAAGCTTTTTGAATCAAATGAGAGTCAAACACATTCAAATAAATGTTTTTGAATCGAAATAAACTCAAACACATTCAAACAAAGCTTCTTGAATCAAACGAAAGTTAAACACATTCAAACAGAGCTTTTTGAATCAAATGAAAGTCAAACACGTTCTAACAAAGCTTTATGAATCAAAATAAAAGTCAAACACATTCAAACAAATCTTAGTGCATCCTAATACAGTCAAAACACGTTCAAACAAAACTTTTTGAATCAAAAGAAAGTCAAACACATTCAAACAAAAGTTTTTTGAATCAAATGAAAGTCAAAACACATTCAAACAAAGCTTTTGAAATCAAAATGAAAGTGAAATACATTCTAACAAAGCTTTTTGAATCTGATGAAAGTTAAACACATTTCAAACAATTCTTTTTGAATCGAAATAAAGTAAAACAAATTCAAATTAAGGCTTTTTTGAATCAAAAGAAAGTTAAACACATTCAAACAAGTTTTTGAATCAAATGAAAGTCAAACACATTAAAACAAATATTTCAAAATCAAATGAAAGTTGAACACATTCAAACAAAGCTTTTTGAAATGTAATGAAAGTCAAACACATTTTAAACAAAGCTTTTTTGAATCAAATGAAAGGCAAAACACGTTCAAACAATGCTTTATGAATCTAATGAAAGTCAAACACATTCAAACATATCTTTTTGGATCGAAATACGGTCAAACATATTTAAACAAAAGTTTTTTGAATATATAGAGTGTCAAACACATTTAAATAAGCTTTTTGAATCAAATAAAAGTCAAACACATTAAAAAAAAAAAATCTTTAAAAATCAAATGAAAGTCAAACATATTCAAACATAGCTTTTTGAATCAAATGAATGTCAAACTCGTTCAAACAAAGCTTTTTGAATCAATTGAAACTCAAACACATTCAAACAAATCTTTTTTGGATCGAAATACAGCAAACACATTCAATCAAAGCTTTTTGAATCAAATGAAAGTCAAATACAATCAAACAAAGCTTTTTGAATCTAATGAATGTCAAACACATTCAAACAAAGCTATTTGAATCAAATGAGAGTCAAACACATTCAAATAAATGTTTTTGAATCGAAATAAACTCAAACACATTCAAACAAAGCTTCTTGAATCAAACGAAAGTTAAACACTTCCAAACAGAGCTTTTTGAATCAAATGAAAGTCAAACACGTTCAAACAAAGCTTTATGAATCAAATAAAAGTCAAACACATTCAAACAAATCTTAGTGGATCCAAATACAGTCAAACACGTTCAAACAAAATTTTTTGAATCAAAAGAAAGTCAAACACATTCAAACAAAAGTTTTTGAATCAAATGAAAGTCAAACACATTCAAACAATGCTTTTTGATTCAAATGAAAGTCAAATACATTCAAACAAAGCTTTTTGAATCTATTGAATGTAAAACACATTCAAACAAAGCTTTTTGAATCAAATGAGAGTCAAACACATTCAAATATATGTTTTTAAATCAAAATAAACTCAAACACATTCAAACAAAGCTTCTTGAATCTAATGAAAGTCAAACACGTTCTAACAAAGCTTTATGAATCAAATAAAAGTCAAACACATTCAAACAAATCTTAGTGCATCCTAATACAGTCAAACACGTTCAAACAAAACTTTTAGAATCAAATTAAAGTCAAATACATTCAAACAAAGCTTTTCGAATCTAATGAATGTCAAACACATTCAAACATAGCTTTTGAAATCAAATGAAAGTGAAATACATTCAAACAAAGCTTTTTGAATCTAATGAAAGTTAAACACATTTAAACAATTCTTTTTGAATCGAAATAAAGTAAAAACAAATTCAAATTAAGCTTTTTGAGTCAAAAGAAAGTTAAACACATTCAAACAAGTTTTAGAATCAAATGAAAGTCAAACACATTAAAACAAATCATTCAAAATCAAATGAAAGTTGAACACATTCAAACAAAGCTTTTTGAATGTAATGAAAGTCAAACACATTCAAACAAAGCTTTTTGAATCAAATGAAAGTCAAACACGTTCAAACAATGCTTTATGAATCTAATGAAAGTCAAACACATTCAAACAAATCTTTTTGGATCGAAATACAGTCAAACATATTTAAACAAAAATTTTTGAATATATAGAGTGTCAAACACATTCAAATAAGCTTTTTGAATAAAATAAAAGTCAAACACATTAAAACAAATCTTTAAAAATCAAATGAAAGTCGAACACATTTCAAACATAGCTTTTTGAATCAAATGAATGTCAAATTCGTTCAAACAAATCTTTTTGAATCAAATGAAACTCAAACACATTCAAACAAATCTTTTTGGATCGAAATACAGTCAAACAAAGCTTTTTGAATCAAATAAAACTCAAACACATTCAATCAAAGCTTTTTGAATCAAATTAAAGTCATATACATTCAAACAAAGCTTTTTGAATCTAATGAATGTCAAACACATTCAAATAAAGCTTTTTGAATCAAATGAGAGTCAAACACATTCAAATAAATGTTTTTGAATCGAAATAAACTCAAACACATTCAAACAAAGCTTCTTGAATCAAACGAAAGTTAAACACATTCAAACAGAGCTTTTTGAATCAAATGAAAGTCAAACACGTTCTAACAAAGCTTTATGAATCAAATAAAAGTCAAACACATTCAAACAAATCTTAGTGCATCCTAATACAGTCAAACACGTTCAAACAAAACTTTTTGAATCAAAAGAAAGTCAAACACATTCAAACAAAAGTTTTTGAATCAAATGAAAGTCAAACACATTCAAACAAAGCTTTTGAAATCAAATGAAAGTGAAATACATTCTAACAAAGCTTTTTGAATCTGATGAAAGTTAAACACATTCAAACAATTCTTTTTGAATCGAAATAAAGTAAAACAAATTCAAATTAAGCTTTTTGAATCAAAAGAAAGTTAAACACATTCAAACAAGTTTTTGAATCAAATGAAAGTCAAACACATTAAAACAAATATTTCAAAATCAAATGAAAGTTGAACACATTCAAACAAAGCTTTTTGAATGTAATGAAAGTCAAACACATTTAAACAAAGCTTTTTGAATCAAATGAAAGGCAAACACGTTCAAACAATGCTTTATGAATCTAATGAAAGTCAAACACATTCAAACATATCTTTTTGGATCGAAATACGGTCAAACATATTTAAACAAAAGTTTTTGAATATATAGAGTGTCAAACACATTTAAATAAGCTTTTTGAATCAAATAAAAGTCAAACACATTAAAAAAAATCTTTAAAAATCAAATGAAAGTCAAACATATTCAAACATAGCTTTTTGAATCAAATGAATGTCAAACTCGTTCAAACAAAGCTTTTTGAATCAATTGAAACTCAAACACATTCAAACAAATCTTTTTGGATCGAAATACAGCAAACACATTCAATCAAAGCTTTTTGAATCAAATGAAAGTCAAATACAATCAAACAAAGCTTTTTGAATCTAATGAATGTCAAACACATTCAAACAAAGCTATTTGAATCAAATGAGAGTCAAACACATTCAAATAAATGTTTTTGAATCGAAATAAACTCAAACACATTCAAACAAAGCTTCTTGAATCAAACGAAAGTTAAACACTTCCAAACAGAGCTTTTTGAATCAAATGAAAGTCAAACACGTTCAAACAAAGCTTTATGAATCAAATAAAAGTCAAACACATTCAAACAAATCTTAGTGGATCCAAATACAGTCAAACACGTTCAAACAAAATTTTTTGAATCAAAAGAAAGTCAAACACATTCAAACAAAAGTTTTTGAATCAAATGAAAGTCAAACACATTCAAACAATGCTTTTTGATTCAAATGAAAGTCAAATACATTCAAACAAAGCTTTTTGAATCTATTGAATGTAAAACACATTCAAACAAAGCTTTTTGAATCAAATGAGAGTCAAACACATTCAAATATATGTTTTTAAATCAAAATAAACTCAAACACATTCAAACAAAGCTTCTTGAATCTAATGAAAGTCAAACACGTTCTAACAAAGCTTTATGAATCAAATAAAAGTCAAACACATTCAAACAAATCTTAGTGCATCCTAATACAGTCAAACACGTTCAAACAAAACTTTTAGAATCAAATTAAAGTCAAATACATTCAAACAAAGCTTTTCGAATCTAATGAATGTCAAACACATTCAAACATAGCTTTTGAAATCAAATGAAAGTGAAATACATTCAAACAAAGCTTTTTGAATCTAATGAAAGTTAAACACATTTAAACAATTCTTTTTGAATCGAAATAAAGTAAAACAAATTCAAATTAAGCTTTTTGAATCAAAAGAAAGTTAAACACATTCAAACAAGTTTTAGAATCAAATGAAAGTCAAACACATTAAAACAAATCATTCAAAATCAAATGAAAGTTGAACACATTCAAACAAAGCTTTTTGAATGTAATGAAAGTCAAACACATTCAAACAAAGCTTTTTGAATCAAATGAAAGTCAAACACGTTCAAACAATGCTTTATGAATCTAATGAAAGTCAAACACATTCAAACAAATCTTTTTGGATCGAAATACAGTCAAACATATTTAAACAAAACTTTTTGAATATATAGAGTGTCAAACACATTCAAATAAGCTTTTTGAATCAAATAAAAGTCAAACACATTAAAACAAATCTTTAAAAATCAAATGAAAGTCAAACACATTCAAACATAGCTTTTTGAATCAAATGAATGTCAAATTCGTTCAAACAAAGCTTTTTGAATCAAATGAAACTCAAACACATTCAAAAAAATCTTTTTGGATCGAAATACAGTCAAACACATTCAATCAAAGCTTTTTGAATCAAATTAAAGTCAAATACATTCAAACAAAGTTTTTTGAATCTAATGAATGTCAAACACATTCAAACAAAGCTTTTGAAATCAAATGAAAGTGAAATACATTCAAACAAAGCTTTTTGAATCTAACGAAAGTTAAACACATTTAAACAATTCTTTTTGAATCGAAATAAAGTTAACAAATTCAAATTAAGCTTTTTGAATCAAAAGAAAGTTAAACACATTCAAACAAGTTTTAGAATCAAATGAAAGTCAAACACATTAAAACAAATCTTTCAAAATCAAATGAAAGTTGAACACATTCAAACAAAGCTTTTTGAATGTAATGAAAGTCAAACACATTCAAACAAAGCTTTTTGAATCAAATGAAAGTCAAACATGTTCAAACAATGCTTTATGAATCTAATGAAAGTCAAACACATTCAAACAAATCTTTTTGGATCGAAATACAGTCAAACATATTTAAACAAAACTTTTTGAATATATAGAGTGTCAAACACATTCAAATAAGCTTTTTGAATCAAATAAAAGTCAAACACATTAAAACAAATCTTTAAAAATCAAATGAAAGTCAAACACATTCAAACATAGCTTTTTGAATCAAATGAATGTCAAATTCGTTCAAACAAAGCTTTTTGAATCAAATGAAACTCAAACACATTCAAAAAAATCTTTTTGGATCGAAATACAGTCAAACACATTCAATCAAAGCTTTTTGAATCAAATTAAAGTCAAATACATTCAAACAAAGTTTTTTGAATCTAATGAATGTCAAACACATTCAAACAAAGCTTTTGAAATCAAATGAAAGTGAAATACATTCAAACAAAGCTTTTTGAATCTAACGAAAGTTAAACACATTTAAACAATTCTTTTTGAATCGAAATAAAGTTAACAAATTCAAATTAAGCTTTTTGAATCAAAAGAAAGTTAAACACATTCAAACAAGTTTTAGAATCAAATGAAAGTCAAACACATTAAAACAAATCTTTCAAAATCAAATGAAAGTTGAACACATTCAAACAAAGCTTTTTGAATGTAATGAAAGTCAAACACATTCAAACAAAGCTTTTTGAATCAAATGAAAGTCAAACACGTTCAAACAATGCTTTATGAATCTAATGAAAGTCAAACACATTCAAACAAATCTTTTTGGATCGAAATACAGTCAAACATATTTAAACAAAACTTTTTGAATATATAGAGTGTCAAACACATTCAAATAAGCTTTTTGAATCAAATAAAAGTCAAACACATTAAAACAAATCTTTAAAAATCAAATGAAAGTCAAACACATTCAAACATAGCTTTTTGAATCAAATGAATGTCAAATTCGTTCAAACAAAGCTTTTTGAATCAAATGAAACTCAAACACATTCAAAACAATCTTTTTGGATCGAAATACAATCAAACACATTCAATCAAAGCTTTTTTAATCAAATTAAAGTCAAATACATTCAAACAAAGCTTTTCGAATCTAATGAATGTCAAACACATTCAAACATAGCTTTTGAAATCAAATGAAAGTGAAATACATTCAAACAAAGCTTTTTGAATCTAATGAAAGTTAAACACATTTAAACAATTCTTTTTGAATCGAAATAAAGTAAAACTAATTCAAATTAAGCTTTTTGAATCAAAAGAAAGTTAAACACATTCAAACAAGTTTTAGAATCAAATGAAAGTCAAACACATTAAAACAAATCTTTCAAAATCAAATGAAAGTTGAACACATTCAAACAAAGCTTTTTGAACGTAATGAAAGTCAAACACATTCAAACAAAGCTTTTTGAATCAAATGAAAGTCAAACACGTTCAAACAATGCTTTATGAATCTAATGAAAGTCAAACACATTCAAACAAATCCTTTTGGATCGAAATACAGTCAAACAAAGCTTTTTGAATCAAATAAAACTCAAACACATTCAATCAAAGCTTTTTGAATCAAATTAAAGTCATATACATTCAAACAAAGCTTTTTGAATCTAATGAATGTCAAACACGTTCAAATAAAGCTTTTTGAATCAAATGAGAGTCAAACACATTCAAATAAATGTTTTTGAATCGAAATAAACTCAAACACATTCAAACAAAGCTTCTTGAATCAAACAAAAGTTTAACACTTTCAAACAGAGCTTTTTGAATCAAATGAAAGTCAAACACGTTCAAACAAAGCTTTATGAATCAAATAAAAGTCAAACACATTCAAACAAATCTTAGTGGATCCAAATACAGTCAAACACGTTCAAACAAAATTTTTTGAATCAAAAGAAAGTCAAACACATTCAAACAAAAGTTTTTGAATCAAAAGAAAGTCAAACACATTCAAACAAACTTTTTGAATTAAATGAAAGTCAAATGCATTATGAATCTAATGAAAGTCAAACACATTCAAACAAATCTTTTTGGATCGAAATACAGTCAAACATATTTAAACAAAACTTTTTGAATAAAAAGAAAGTAAAAAACATTCAAATAAAAGTTTTTAAATCAAATGAAATTCAAACACATTCAAACATAGCTTTTTGAATCAAATGAAAATCAAACACATTCAAATAAAGATTTTTGAATCAAATGAATGTCAAACTCGTTCAAACAAAGCTTTTTGAATCAAATGAAACTCAAACACATTCGAACAAATCTTTTTGGATCGAAATACAGTCAAACACATTCTAACAAAGCTTTTTGAATCAAATGAAAGTCAAATACATTCAAACAAAGCTTTTTTAATCTAATGAATGTCAAACACATTCAAATAAAGCTTTTTGAATCAAATAAGAGTCAAACACATTCAAATATATGTTTTTAAATCGAAATAAACTCAAACACATTCAAACAAAGCTTCTTGAATCAAACGAAAGTTAAACACATTCAAACAGAGCTTTTTGAATCAAATGAAAGTCAAACACGTTCAAACAAAGCTGTATGAATCAAATAAAAGTCAAACACATTCAAACAAATCTTAGTGCATCCTAATACAGTCAAACACGTTCAAACAAAACTTTTTGAACCAAAAGAAAGTCAAACACATTCAAACAAAAGTTCTTGAATCAAATGAAAGTCAAACACATTCAAACAAAGCTTTTGAAATCAAATGAAAGTGAAATACATTCAAACAAAGCTTTTTGAATATATAGAGTGTCAAACACATTCAAATAAGCTTTTTGAATCAAATAAAAGTCAACCACATTAAAATAAATCTTTAAAAATCAAACGAAAGTTAAACACATTCAAACAGAGCTTTTTGAATCAAATGAAGGTCAAATGCAATCTACAATGCTAATTGAATCAAATGAAAGTCTAACACATTCAAACAAAGCTAATTGAATCAAATGAAAGTAAAACACATTAAAACAAACCTAATTGAATTAAATGAAAGTCAAACACATTCAAACAGAGCTAATTGAATCAAATGAAAGTCAAACACATTCAAAAAGAGTTTTTTGAATCAAATGAAGGTCAACTGCATTCAAACAAAGCTTTTTGAATGTAATGAAAGTCAAACACATTCAAACAAAGCTTTTTGAATCAAATGAAAGTCAAACACGTTCAAACAATGCTTTATGAATCTAATGAAAGTCAAACACATTCAAACAAATCTTTTTGGATCGAAATACAGTCAAACATATTTAAACAAAACTTTTTGAATATATAGAGTGTCAAACACATTCAAATAATCTTTTTGAATCAAATAAAAGTCAAATACATTAAAACAAATCTTTAAAAATCAAATGAAAGTCAAACACATTCAAACATACCTTTTTGAATCAAATGAATGTCAAACTCGTTCAAACAAAGCTTTTTGAATCAAATGAAACTCAAACACATTCAAACAAATCTATTTGGATCGAAATACAGTCAAACACATTCAATCAAAGCTTTTTGAATCAAATGAAAGTCAAATACATTCAAACAAAGCTTTTTTAATCTAATGAATGTCAAACACATTCAAATAAAGCTTTTTGAATCAAATAAGAGTCAAACACATTCAAATATATGTTTTTAAATCGAAATAAACTCAAACACATTCAAACAAAGCTTCTTGAATCAAACGAAAGTTAAACACATTCAAACAGAGCTTTTTGAATCAAATGAAAGTCAAACACGTTCAAACAAAGCTGTATGAATCAAATAAAAGTCAAACACATTCAAACAAATCTTAGTGCATCCTAATACAGTCAAACACGTTCAAACAAAACTTTTTGAACCAAAAGAAAGTCAAACACATTCAAACAAAAGTTTTTGAATCAAATGAAAGTCAAACACATTCAAACAAAGCTTTTGAAATCAAATGAAAGTGAAATACATTCAAACAAAGCTTTTTGAATATATAGAGTGTCAAACACATTCAAATAAGCTTTTTGAATCAAATAAAAGTCAAACACATTAAAATAAATCTTTAAAAATCAAATGAAAGTCAAACACATTCAAACATAGCTTTTTGAATCAAATGAATGTCAAACTCGTTCAAACAAAGCTTTTTGAATCAAATGAAACTCAAACACATTCAAACAAATCTTAGTGGATCCAAATACAGTGAAACACGTTCAAACAAAATTTTTTGAATCAAAAGAAAGTCAAACACATTCAAACAAAAGTTTTTGAATCAAATGAAAGTCAAACATATTCAAACAAAGCTTTTTAAATCAAATGAAAGTCAAATACATTCAAACAAAGTTTTTTGAATCTAATGAATGTCAAACACATTCAAACAAAGCTTTTTGAATCAAATGAGAGTCAAACACATTCAAATATATGTTTTTAAATCGAAATAAACTCAAACACATTCAAACAAAGCTTCTTGAATCAAACGAAAATTAAACACATTCAAATAGAGCTTTTTGAATCAAATGAAAGTCAAACACGTTCAAACAAAGCTTTATGAATCAAATAAAAGTCAAACACATTCAAACAAATCTTAGTGCATCCTAATAAAGTCAAACACGTTCAAACAAAACTTTTTGAATCAAAAGAAAGTCAAACACATTCAAACAAAAGTTTTTGAATCAAATGAAAGTCAAACACATTCAAACAAAGCTTTTGAAATCAAATGAAAGTGAAATACATTCAAACAAAGCTTTTTGAATCAAATGAGAGTCAAAAACATACTAATATATGTTTTTAAATCAAAATAAACTCAAACACATTCAAACAAAGCTTCTTGAATCAAACGAAAGTTAAACACATTCAAATAGAGCTTTTTGAATCAAATGAAAGTCAAACACGTTCAAACAAAGCTTTATGAATCAAATAAAAGTCAAACACATTCAAACAAATCTTAGTGCATCCTAATACAGTCAAACACGTTCAAACAAAACTTTTTGAATCAAAAGAAAGTCAAACACATTCAAACAAAAGTTTTTGAATCAAATGAAAGTTAAACACATTCAAACAAAGCTCTTGAAATCAAATGAAAGTGAAATACATTTAAACAAAGCTTTTTGAATCTAATGAAAGTTAAACACATTCAAACAATTCTTTTTGAATCGAAATAAAGTAAAACAAATTCAAATTAAGATTTTTGAATCAAAAGAAAGTTAAACACATTCGAACAAGTTTTTGAATCAAATGAAAGTCAAACACATTAAAACAAATCTTTCAAAATCAAATGAAAGTTGAACACATTCAAACAAAGCTTTTTGAATGTAATGAAAGTCAAACACATTCAAACAAAGCTTTTTGAATCAAATGAAAATCAAACACGTTCAAACAATGCTTTATGAATCTAATGAAAGTCAAACACATTCAAACAAATCTTTTTGGATCGAAATACAGTCAAACATATTTAAACAAAACTTTTTGAATATATAGAGTGTCAAACACATTCAAATAAGCTTTTTGAATCAAATAAAAGTCAAACACATTAAAACAAATCTTTAAAAATCAAATGAAAGTCAAACACATTCAAACATAGCTTTTTGATTCAAATGAATGTCAAACTCGTTCAAACAAAGCTTTTTGAATCAAATGAAACTCAAACACATTCAAACAAATCTTTTTGGATCGAAATACAGTCAAACACATTCAAACAAAGATTTTTGAATCAAATAAAAGTCCAATACATTCAAACAAAGCTTTTTAAATCTAATGAATGTCAAACACATTAAAACAAAGCTTTTTGAATCAAATGAGAGTCAAACACATTCAAATATATGTTTTTGAATCGAAATAAACTCAAACACATTCAAACAAAGCTTCTTGAATCAAACGAAAGTTAAACACTTTCAAACAGAGCTTTTTGAATCAAATGAAAGTCAAACACGTTCAAACAAAGCTTTATGAATCAAATAAAAGTCAAACACATTCAAACAAATCTTAGTGGTTCCAAATACAGTCAAACACGTTCAAACAAAAATTTTTGAATCAAAAGAAAGTCAAACACATTCAAACAAAAGTTTTTGAATCAAATGAAAGTCAAACACATTCAAACAAAGCTTTTTGAATCAAATAAAAGTCAAACACATTCAAACAAATCTTAGTGCATCCTAATAAAGTCAAACACGTTCAAACAAAACTTTTTGAATCAAAAGAAAGTCAAACACATTCAAACAAAAGTTTTTGAATCAAATGAAAGTCAAACACATTCAAACAAAGCTTTTGAAATCAAATGAAAGTTAAATACATTCAAACAAAGCTTTTTGAATCAAATGAGAGTCAAACACATTCTAATATATGTTTTTAAATCAAAAAAAACTCAAACACATTCAAACAAAGCTTCTTGAATCAAACGAAAGTTAAACACATTCAAATAGAGCTTTTTGAATCAAATGAAAGTCAAACACGTTCAAACAAAGCTTTATGAATCAAATAAAAGTCAAACACATTCAAACAAATCTTAGTGGATCCAAATACAGTCAAACACGTTCAAACAAAATTTTTTGAATCAAAAGAAAGTCAAACACATTCAAACAAAAGTTTTTGAATCAAATGAAAGTCAAACACATTCAAACAAAGCTTTTTGAATCAAATGAAAGTCATATACATTCAAACAAAGCTTTTTGAATCTGATGAAAGTTAAACACATTCAAAAAATTCTTTTTGAATCGAAATAAAGTAAAACAAATTCAAATTAAGCTTTTTGAATCAAAAGAAATTTAAACACATTCAAACAAACTTTTTGAATTAAATGAAAGTCAAATGCATTATGAATCTAATGAAAGTCAAACACATTCAAACAAATCTTTTTGGATCGAAATACAGTCAAACATATTTAAACAAAACTTTTTGAATAAAAAGAAAGTCAAAAACATTCAAATAAAAGTTTTTAAATCAAATGAAATTCAAACACATTCAAACATAGCTTTTTGAATCAAATGAAAATCAAACACATTCAAATAAAGATTTTTGAATCAAATGAATGTCAAACTCGTTCAAACAAAGCTTTTTGAATCAAATGAAACTCAAACACATTCGAACAAATCTTTTTGGATCGAAATACAGTCAAACACATTCTAACAAAGCTTTTTGAATCAAATGAAAGTCAAATACATTCAAACAAAGCTTTTTAAATCTAATGAATGTCAAACACATTCAAATATATGTTTTTAAATCGAAATAAACTCAATCACATTCAAACAAAGCTTCTTGAATCAAACGAAAGTTAAACACATTCAAACAGAGCTTTTTTAATCAAATAAAAGTCAAACACGTTCAAACAAAGCTTTATGAATGAAATAAAAGTCAAACACATTCAAACAAATCTTAGTGCATCCTAATAAAGTCAAACATGTTCAAACAAAACTTTTTGAATCAAAAGAAAGTCAAACACATTCAAACAAAAGTTTTTGAATCAAATGAAAGTCAAACACATTCAAACAAAGCTTTTGAAATCAAATGAAAGTTAAATACATTCAAACAAAGCTTTTTGAATCAAATGAGAGTCAAACACATTCTAATATATGTTTTTAAATCAAAATAAACTCAAACACATTCAAACAAAGCTTCTTGAATCAAACGAAAGTTAAACACATTCAAATAGAGCTTTTTGAATCAAATGAAAGTCAAACACGTTCAAACAAAGCTTTATGAATCAAATAAAAGTCAAACACATTCAAACAAATCTTAGTGCATCCTAATACAGTCAAACACGTTCAAACAAAACTTTTTGAATCAAAAGAAAGTCAAACACATTCAAACAAAAGTTTTGAATCAAATGAAAGTCAAACACATTCAAACAAAGCTTTTAAAATCAAATGAAAGTGAAATACATTCAAACAAAGCTTTTTGAATCTAATGAAAGTTAAACACATTCAAACAATTGTTCTTGAATCGAAATAAAGTAAAACAAATTCAAATTAAGCTTTTTTAATCAAAAGAAAGTTAAACACATTCAAACAAGTTTTTGAATCAAATGAAAGTCAAACACATTAAAACAAATCTTTCAAAATCAAATGAAAGTTGAACACATTCAAACAAAGCTTTTTGAATGTAATGAAAGTCAAACACATTCAAACAAAGCTTTTTGAATCAAATGAAAGTCAAACACGTTCAAACAATGCTTTATGAATCTAATGAAAGTCAAACACATTCAAACAAATCTTTTTGGATCGAAATACAGTCAAACATATTTAAACAAAACTTTTTGAATATATAGAGTGTCAAACACATTCAAATAAGCTTTTTGAATCAAATGAAAGTCAAACACATTAAAACAAATCTTTAAAAATCAAATGAAAGTCAAACACATTCAAACATAGCTTTTTGAATCAAATGAATGTCAAACTCGTTCAAACAAAGCTTTTTGAATCAAATGAAACTCAAACACATTCAAACAAATCTTTTTGGATCGAAATACAGTCAAACACAATCAATCAAAGCTTTTTGAATCAAATGAAAGTCAAATACATTCAAACAAAGGTTTTTGAATCTAATAAATGTCAAACACATTCAAACAAAGCTTTTTGAATCAAATGAGAGTCAAACACATTCAAATATATGTTTTTAAATCGAAATAAACTCAAACACATTCAAACAAAGCTTCTTGAATCAAACAAAAGTTAAACACATTCAAACAGAGCTTTTTGAATCAAATGAAAGTCAAACACGTTCAAACAAAGCTTTATGAATCAAGTAAAAGTCAAACACATTCAAACAAATCTTAGTGCATCCTAATACAGTCAAACACGTTCAAACAAAACTTTTTGAATCAAAAGAAAGTCAAACACATTCAAACAAAAGTTTTTGAATCAAATGAAAGACAAACACATTCAAACAAAGCTTTTGAAATCAAATGAAAGTGAAATACATTCCAACAAAGCTTTTTGAATCTGATGAAAGTTAAACACATTCAAACAATTCTTTTTGAATCGAAATAAAGTAAAACAAATTCAAATTAAGCTTTTTGAATCAAAAGAAAGTTAAACACATTCAAACAAGTTTTTGAATCAAATGAAAGTCAAACACATTAAAACAAATCTTTCAAAATCAAATGAAAGTTGAACACATTCAAACAAAGCTTTTTGAATGTAATGAAAGTCAAACACATTCAAACAAAGCTTTTTGAATCAAGTGAAAGTCAAACACGTTCAAACAATGCTTTATGAATCTAATGAAAGTCAAACACACTCAAACAAATCTTTTTGGATCGAAATACAGTCAAACATATTTAAACAAAATTTTTTGAATATATAGAGTGTCAAACACATTCAAATAAGCTTTTTGAATCAAATAAAAGTCAAACACATTAAAACAAATCTTTAAAAATCAAATGAAAGTCAAACACATTCAAACATAGCTTTTTGAATCAAATGAATGTCAAACTCGTTCAAACAAAGCTTTTTGAATCAAATGAAACTCAAACACATTTAAACAAATCTTTTTGGATCGAAATACAGTCAAACACATTCAATCAAAGCTTTTTGAATCAAATGAAAGTGAAATTCATTCAAACAAAGCTTTTTGAATCTAATGAATGTCAAACACATTCAAACAAAGCTTTTTGAATCAAATGAGAGTCAAACACATTCAAATAAATGTTTTTGAATCGAAATAAACTCAAACACATTCAAACAAAGTTTCTTGAATCAAACGAAAGTTAAACACTTTCAAACAGAGCTTTTTGAATCAAATGAAAGTCAAACACGTTCAAACAAAGCTTTATGAATCAAATAAAAGTCAAACACATTCAAACAAATCTTAGTGGTTCCAAATACAGTCAAACACGTTCAAACAAAAATTTTTGAATCAAAAGAAAGTCAAACACATTCAAACAAAAGTTTTTGAATCAAATGAAAGTCTAACACATTCAAACAAAGCTTTTTGAATCAAATGAAAGTCAAACACGTTCAAACAATGCTTTATGAATCTAATGAAAGTCAAACACATTCAAACAAATCTTTTTGGATCGAAATACAGTCAAACATATTTAAACAAAACTTTTTGAATATATAGAGTGTCAAACACATTCAAATAAGCTTTTTGAATCAAATAAAAGTCAAACACATTAAAACAAATCTTTAAAAATCAAATGAAAGTCAAACACATTCAAACATAGCTTTTTGAATCAAATGAATGTCAAACTCGTTCAAACAAAGCTTTTTGAATCAAATGAAACTCAAACACATTTAAACAAATCTTTTTGGATCGAAATACAGTCAAACACATTCAATCAAAGCTTTTTGAATCAAATGAAAGTGAAATTCATTCAAACAAAGCTTTTTGAATCTAATGAATGTCAAACACATTCAAACAAAGCTTTTTGAATCAAATGAGAGTCAAACACATTCAAATAAATGTTTTTGAATCGAAATAAACTCAAACACATTCAAACAAAGCTTCTTGAATCAAACGAAAGTTAAACACTTTCAAACAGAGCTTTTTGAATCAAATGAAAGTCAAACACGTTCAAACAAAGCTTTATGAATCAAATAAAAGTCAAACACATTCAAACAAATCTTAGTGGTTCCAAATACAGTCAAACACGTTCAAACAAAAATTTTTGAATCAAAAGAAAGTCAAACACATTCAAACAAAAGTTTTTGAATCAAATGAAAGTCAAACACATTCAAACAAAGCTTTTTGAATCAAATAAAAGTCAAACACATTCAAACAAATCTTAGTGCATCCTAATACAGTCAAACACGTTCAAACAAAACTTTTTGAATCAAATGAAAGTCGAACACGTTCAAACAAAGCTTTATGAATCAAATAATAGTCAAACACATTCAAACAAATCTTAGTGCATCCTAATACAGTCAAACACGTTCTAACAAAACTTTTTGAATTAAAAGAAAGTCAAACATATTCAAACAAAAGTTTTTGAATCAAATGAAAGTCAAACACATTCAAACAAAGCTTTTGAAATCAAATGAAAGTCAAATACATTCAAACAAAGCTTTTTGAATCTAATGAAAGTGGAACACATTCAAACAATTCTTTTTGAATCGAAATAAAGTAAAACAAATTCAAATTAGGCTTTTTGAATCAAAAGAAAGCTAAACACATTCAAACAAGTTTTTGAATCAAATGAAAGTCAAACACATTAAAACAAATCTTTCAAAATCAAATGAAAGTTGAACACATTCAAACAAAGCTTGTTGAATGTAATGAAAGTCAAACACGTTCAAACAATGCTTTATGAATCTAATGAAAGTCAAACACATTCAAACAAATCTTTTTGGATCGAAATACAGTCAAACATATTTAAACAAAACTTTTTGAATATATAGAGTGTCAAACACATTCAAATAAGCTTTTTGAATCAAATAAAAGTCAAACACATTAAAACAAATCTTTAAAAATCAAATGAAAGTCAAACACATTCAAACATAGCTTTTTGAATCAAATGAATGTCAAACTCGTTCAAACAAAGCTTTTTGAATCAAATGAAACTCAAACACATTCAAACAAATCTTTTTGGATCGAAATACAGTCAAACACATTCAATCAAAGCTTTTTGAATCAAATGAAAGTCAAATACATTCAAACTAAGCTTTTTGAATCTAATGAATGTCAAACACATTCAAACAAAGCTTGTTGAATCAAATGAGAGTCAAACACATTCAAATAAATGTTTTTGAATCGAAATAAACTCAAACACATTCAAACAAAGCTTCTTGAATCAAACGAAAGTTAAACACTTTCAAACAAAGCTTTTTCAATCAAATGAAAGTCAAACACGTTCAAATAAAGCTTTATGAATCATATAAAAGTCAAACACATTCAAACAAATCTTAGTGGTTCCAAATACAGTCAAACACGTTCAAACAAAATTTTTTGAATCAAAAGAAAGTCAAACACATTCAAACAAAATTTTTGGAATCAAATGAAAGTCAAACACATTCAAACAAAGCTTTTTGATTGAAATGAAAGTTAAATACATTCAAACAAAGCTTTTTGAATCTAATGAATGTCAAACACATTCAAACAAAGCTTTTTGAATCAAATGAGAGTCAAACACATTCAAATATATGTTTTTAAATCAAAATGAAAGTTAAACACATTCAAACAATTCTTTTTGAATCGAAATAAAGTAAAACAAATTCAAATTAAGCTTTTTGAATCAAAAGAAAGTTAAACACATTCAAACAAGTTTTTGAATCAAATGAAAGTCAAACACATTAAAACAAATCTTTCAAAATCAAATGAAAGTTGAACACATTCAAACAAAGCTTTTTGAATGTAATGAAAGTCAAACACATTCAAACAAAGCTTTTTGAATCAAATGAAAGTCAAACACGTTCAAACAATGCTTTATGAATCTAATGAAAGTCAAACACATTCAAACAAATCTTTTTGGATCGAAATACAGTCAAACATATTTAAACAAAACTTTTTGAATATATAGAGTGTCAAACACATTCAAATAAGCTTTTTGAATCAAATGAAAGTCAAACACATTAAAACAAATCTTTAAAAATCAAATGAAAGTCAAACACATTCAAACATAGCTTTTTGAATCAAATGAATGTCAAACTCGTTCAAACAAAGCTTTTTGAATCAAATGAAACTCAAACACATTCAAACAAATCTTTTTGGATCGAAATACAGTCAAACACATTCAATCAAAGCTTTTTGAATAAAATGAAAGTCAAATACATTCAAACAAAGGTTTTTGAATCTAATAAATGTCAAACACATTCAAACAAAGCTTTTTGAATCAAATGAGAGTCAAACACATTCAAATATATGTTTATAAATCGAAATAAACTCAAACACATTCAAACAAAGCTTCTTGAATCAAACGAAAGTTAAACACATTCAAACAGAGCTTTTTGAATCAAATGAAAGTCAAACACGTTCAAACAAAGATTTATGAATCAAGTAAAAGTCAAACACATTCAAACAAATCTTAGTGCATCCTAATACAGTCAAACACGTTCAAACAAAACTTTTTGAATCAAAAGAAAGTCAAACACATTCAAACAAAAGTTTTTGAATCAAATGAAAGTTAAACACATTCAAACAAAGCTCTTGAAATCAAATGAAAGTGAAATACATTCAAACAAAGCTTTTTGAATCTAATGAAATTGGAACACATTCAAACAATTCTTTTTGAATCGAAATAAAGTAAAACAAATTCAAATTAAGATTTTTGAATCAAAAGAAAGTTAAACACATTCAAACAAGTTTTTGAATCAAATGAAAGTCAAACACATTAAAACAAATCTTTCAAAATCAAATGAAAGTTGAACACATTCAAACAAAGCTTTTTGAATGTAATGAAAGTCAAACACATTCAAACAAAGCTTTTTGAATCAAATGAAAGTCAAACACGTTCAAACAATGCTTTATGAATCTAATGAAAGTCAAACACATTCAAACAAATCTTTTTGGATCGAAATACAGTCAAACATATTTAAACAAAACCTTTTGAATATATAGAGTGTCAAACACATTCAAATAAGCTTTTTGAATCAAATAAAAGTCAAACACATTAAAACAAATCTTTAAAAATCAAATGAAAGTCAAACACATTCAAACATAGCTTTTTGAATCAAATGAATGTCAAACTCGTTCAAACAAAGCTTTTTGAATCAAATGAAACTCAAACACATTCAAACAAATCTTTTTGGATCGAAATACAGTCAAACACATTCAATCAAAGCTTTTTGAATCAAATGAAAGTCAAATTCATTCAAACAAAGCTTTTTGAATCTAATGAATGTCAAACACATTCAAACAAAGCTTTTTGAATCAAATGAGAGTCAAACACATTCAAATAAATGTTTTTGAATCGAAATAAACTCAAACACATTCAAACAAAGCTTCTTGAATCAAACGAAAGTTAAACACTTTCAAACAGAGCTTTTTGAATCAAATGAAAGTGAAACACGTTCAAACAAAGCTTTATGAATCAAATAAAAGTCAAACACATTCAAACAAATCTTAGTGGTTCCAAATACAGTCAAACACGTTCAAACAAAAATTTTTGAATCAAAAGAAAGTCAAACACATTCAAACAAAAGTTTTTGAATCAATGAAAGTCAAATACATTCAAACAAAGCTTTTTGAATCAAATAAAAGTCAAACACATTCAAACAAATCTTAGTGCATCCTAATACAGTCAAACACGTTCAAACAAAACTTTTTGAAAAAATTAAATGAAAGTCGAACACGTTCAAACCAAGCTTTATGAATCAAAAAAAGTCAAACACATTCAAACAAATCTTAGTGCATCCTAATACAGTCAAACACGTTCAAACAAAACTTTTTGAATCAAAAGAAAGTCATACATATTCAAACAAAAGTTTTTGAATCAAATGAAAGTCAAACACATTCAAACAAAGCTTTTGAAATCAAATGAAAGTCAAATACATTCAAACAAAGCTTTTTGAATCTAATGAAAGTGGAACACATTCAAACAATTCTTTTTGAATCGAAATAAAGTAAAACAAATTCAAATTAAGCTTTTTGAATCAAAAGAAAGCTAAACACATTCAAACAAGTTTTTGAATCAAATGAAAGTCAAACACATTAAAACAAATCTTTCAAAATCAAATGAAAGTTGAACACATTCAAACAAAGCTTGTTGAATGTAATGAAAGTCAAACACATTTAAACAAAGCTTTTTGAATCAAATGAAAGTCAAACACGTTCAAACAATGCTTTATGAATCTAATGAAAGTCAAACACATTCAAACAAATCTTTTTGGATCGAAATACAGTCAAACATATTTAAACAAAACTTTTTGAATATATAGAGTGTCAAACACATTCAAATAAGCTTTTTGAATCAAATAAAAGTCAAACACATTAAAACAAATCTTTAAAAATCAAATGAAAGTCAAACACATTCAAACATAGCTTTTTGAATCAAATGAATGTCAAACTCGTTCAAACAAAGCTTTTTGAATCAAATGAAACTCAAACACATTCAAACAAATCTTTTTGGATCGAAATACAGTCAAAGACATTCAATCAAAGCTTTTTGAATCAAATGAAAGTCAAATACATTCAAACTAAGCTTTTTGAATCTAATGAATGTCAAACACATTCAAACAAAGCTTGTTGAATCAAATGAGAGTCAAACACATTCAAATAAATGTTTTTGAATCGAAATAAACTCAAACACATTCAAACAAAGCTTCTTGAATCAAACGAAAGTTAAACACTTTCAAACAAAGCTTTTTCAATCAAATGAAAGTAAAACACGTTCAAATAAAGCTTTATGAATCAAATAAAAGTCAAACACATTCAAACAAATCTTAGTGGTTCCAAATACTGTCAAACACGTTCAAACAAAAATTTTTGAATCAAAAGAAAGTCAAACACACTCAAACAAAAGTTTTTGAATCAAATGAAAGTCAAACACATTCAAACAAAGCTTTTTGATTGAAATGAAAGTCAAATACATTCAAACGAAGCTTTTTTGAATCTAATGAATGTCAAACACATTCAAACAAAGCTTTTTGAATCAAATGAGAGTCAAACACATTCAAATATATGTTTTTAAATCGAAATAAACTCAAACACATTCAAACAAAGCTTCTTGAATCAAACGAAAGTTAAACACATTCAAACAGAGCTTTTTTAATCAAATGAAAGTCAAACACGTTCAAACAAAGCTTTATGAATCAAATAAAAGTCAAACACATTCAAACAAATCTTAGTGCATCCTAATACAGTCAAACACGTTCAAACAAAACTTTTTGAATCAAAAGAAAGTCAAACACATTCAAACAAAAGTTTTTGAATCAAATGAAAGTTAAACACATTCAAACAATTCTTTTTTGAATCGAAATAAAGTAAAACAAATTTAAATTAAGCTTTTTGAATCAAAAGAAAGTTAAACACATTCAAACAAGTTTATGAATCAAATGAAAGTCAAACACATTAAAACAAATCTTTAAAAATCAAATGAAAGTCAAACACATTCAAACATAGCTTTTTGAATCAAATGAATGTCAAACTCGTTCAAACAAAGCTTTTTGAATCAAATGAAACTCAAACACATTCAAACAAATCTTTTTGGATCGAAATACAGTCAAAGACATTCAATCAAAGCTTTTTGAATCAAATGAAAGTCAAATACATTCAAACTAAGCTTTTTGAATCTAATGAATGTCAAACACATTCAAACAAAGCTTGTTGAATCAAATGAGAGTCAAACACATTCAAATAAATGTTTTTGAATCGAAATAAACTCAAACACATTCAAACAAAGCTTCTTGAATCAAACGAAAGTTAAACACTTTCAAACAAAGCTTTTTCAATCAAATGAAAGTAAAACACGTTCAAATAAAGCTTTATGAATCAAATAAAAGTCAAACACATTCAAACAAATCTTAGTGGTTCCAAATACTGTCAAACACGTTCAAACAAAAATTTTTGAATCAAAAGAAAGTCAAACACACTCAAACAAAAGTTTTTGAATCAAATGAAAGTCAAACACATTCAAACAAAGCTTTTTGATTGAAATGAAAGTCAAATACATTCAAACGAAGCTTTTTGAATCTAATGAATGTCAAACACATTCAAACAAAGCTTTTTGAATCAAATGAGAGTCAAACACATTCAAATATATGTTTTTAAATCGAAATAAACTCAAACACATTCAAACAAAGCTTCTTGAATCAAACGAAAGTTAAACACATTCAAACAGAGCTTTTTTAATCAAATGAAAGTCAAACACGTTCAAACAAAGCTTTATGAATCAAATAAAAGTCAAACACATTCAAACAAATCTTAGTGCATCCTAATACAGTCAAACACGTTCAAACAAAACTTTTTGAATCAAAAGAAAGTCAAACACATTCAAACAAAAGTTTTTGAATCAAATGAAAGTTAAACACATTCAAACAATTCTTTTTGAATCGAAATAAAGTAAAACAAATTTAAATTAAGCTTTTTGAATCAAAAGAAAGTTAAACACATTCAAACAAGTTTTTGAATCAAATGAAAGTCAAACACATTAAAACAAATCTTTAAAAATCAAATGAAAGTCAAACACATTCAAACATAGCTTTTTGAATCAAATGAATGTCAAATTCGTTCAAACAAAGCTTTTTGAATCAAATGAAACTCAAACACATTCAAACAAATCTTTTTGGATCGAAATACAGTCAAACACATTCAATCAAAGCTTTTTGAATCAAATTAAAGTCAAATACATTCAAACAAAGCTTTTTGAATCTATTGAATGTCAAACACATTCAAACAAAGCTTTTTGAATCAAATGTGATGTGGATTTAAACCCCTTAACTTAATAAAGAATCTAAAATCACACAAGTAACACAAGCCCTTCGAATTTCCTAAGAAAATCGAACAATTTAAGAATAACGAACCGGATATGACTTTGAAAACGACCACTCCTGGAACGAATTCAACGCCTCTCAAATTACCTAGACCACTCCTGGAACTAAGTACTTTGATGAACAAAACTTAGACTACTCCTAGAACTAAGAATTGAACGTTCTAATTATTAAAACAACTCCTTGAATTGAAAACTAGCAAAAGAATTTGTAAGCAATTAAGCAAAACAAACAATAAACTTGTATTGAATTTTCTGGTTTTTTGTTGTTTTACAAAGCCACGAAAAAATCCCTTATTTATAGACTAAAACTAACTATTCCTAAGTCTATTCAAACTAGAAAAAACCCTAGCCTTGATCCCAAAGTATCCTAGATAGAATAGGAAAACCAATTCTAATGGAACTAGGAAACTAGTAATAAGACTAGTTCTAATTAACCTAAAACTTCTTAAAACAATTCCTAATTGACTTAGAAATTATTTTAAACTAAATTAACAGAAATTAAGAAGATTCCTAATTGCTTAAACCAAGAAAAACCCTTTCAAGTGAAAGGTAAAAACTTGCAAGCAAAAACTCTAGAAAAACTAAGTTAGGAAAATCTTTCTTTTCGTACTGCCGCAAAACCACCTTCTCACGCGCCACCATCATCGACACGCGCCCCACCGCCGTGTAGCTGGACTCAGGACGGAGCTAGGGAGCCGGCGCGTAGCACCCAGATCGGCGCGTCGCCGCCGCTGCCGTCGTTGGAACCCAACTGGTCCTTGACTTCTTCTTCAATGGCTGCGCATGTTAACCATTCTTGATTCTTTACTCCAAGCTCGAACCCTATTGGCCTTAAAACCAATATGATTGGCTCTTCAAAAGAATTTCCCTCTTAATCCACATCAAAATGAGAGTCAAAAAACATTCAAACAAATGTTTTTGAATCGAAATAAACTCAAACACATTCAAACAAAGCTTCTTGAATCAAACGAAAGTTAAACACATTCAAACAGAGCTTTTTGAATCAAATGAAAGTCAAACACGTTCAAACAAAGCTTTATGAATCAAATAAAAGTCAAACACATTCAAACAAATCTTAGTGCATCCTAATACAGTCAAACACGTTCAAACAAAACTTTTTGAATCAAAAGAAAGTCAAACACATTCAAACAAAAGTTTTTGAATCAAATGAAAGTCAAACACATTCAAACAAAGCTTTTGAAATCAAATGAAAGTGAAATACATTCAAACAAAGCTTTTTGAATCAAATGAAAGTTAAACACATTCAAACAATTCTTTTTGAATCGAAATAAAGTAAAACAAATTCAAATTAAGCTTTTTGAATCAATAGAAAGTTAAACACATTCAAACAAGTTTTTGAATCAAATGAAAGTCAAACACATTAAAACAAATCTTTCAAAATCAAATGAAAGTTGAACACATTCAAACAAAGCTTTTTGAATGTAATGAAAGTCAAAAACATTCAAACAAAGCTTTTTGAATCAAATGAAAGTCAAACACGTTCAAACAATGCTTTATGAATCTAATGAAAGTCAATCACATTCAAACAAATCTTTTTGGATCGAAATACAGTCAAACATATTTAAACAAAACTTTTTGAATATATAGAGTGTCAAACACATTCAAATAAGCTTTTTGAATCAAATAAAAGTCAAACACATTAAAACAAATCTTTAAAAATCAAATGAAAGTCAAACACATTCAAACATAGCTTTTTGAATCAAATGAATGTCAAACTCGTTCAAACAAAGCTTTTTGAATCAAATGAATCTCAAACACATTCAAACAAATCTTTTTGGATCGAAATACAGTCAAACACAATCAATCAAAGCTTTTTGAATCAAATGAAAGTCAAATACATTCATACTAAGCTTTTTGAATCTAATGAATGTCAAACACATTCAAACAAAGCTTTTTGAATCAAATGAGAGTCAAACACATTCAAATAAATGTTTTTGAATCGAAATAAACTCAAACACATTCAAACAAAGCTTCTTGAATCAAACGAAAGTTAAACACTTTCAAACAGAGCTTTTTAAATCAAATGAAAGTCAAACACGTTCAAACAAAGCTTTATGAATCAAATAAAAGTCAAACACATTCAAACAAATCTTAGTGGTTCCAAATACAGTCAAACACGTTCAAACAAAAATTTTTGAATCAAAAGAAAGTCAAACACATTCAAACAAAAGTTTTTGAATCAAATGAAAGTCAAACACATTCAAACAAAGCTTTTTGATTGAAATGAAAGTCAAATACATTCAAACGAAGCTTTTTGAAATCTAATGAATGTCAAACACATTCAAACAAAGCTTTTTGAATCAAATGAGAGTCAAACACATTCAAATATATGTTTTTAAATCGAAATAAACTCAAACACATTCAAACAAAGCTTCTTGAATCAAACGAAAGTTAAACACATTCAAACAAAGCTTTTTTAATCAAATGAAAGTCAAACACGTTCAAACAAAGCTTTATGAATCAAATAAAAGTCAAACACATTCAAACAAATCTTAGTGCATCCTAATATAGTCAAACACGTTCAAACAAAACTTTTTGAATCAAAAGAAAGTCAAACACATTCAACAAAAGTTTTTGAATCAAATGAAAGTTAAACACATTCAAACAATTCTTTTTGAATCGAAATAAAGTAAAACAAATTCAAATTAAGCTTTTTGAATCAAAAGAAAGTTAAACACATTAAAACAAGTTTTTGAATCAAATGAAAGTCAAACACATTAAAACAAATCTTTAAAAATCAAATGAAAGTCAAACACATTCAAACATAGCTTTTTGAATCAAATGAATGTCAAATTCGTTCAAACAATGCTTTTTGAATCAAATGAAACTCAAACACATTCAAACAAATCTTTTTGGATCGAAATACAGTCAAACACATTCAATCAAAGCTTTTTGAATCAAATTAAAGTGAAATACATTCAAACAAAGCTTTTTGAATCTAATGAATGTCAAACACATTCAAACAAAGCTTTTTGAATCAAATGAGAGTCAAACACATTCAAATATATGTTTTTGAATCGAAATAAACTCAAACACATTCAAACAAAGCTTCTTGAATCAAACGAAAGTTAAACACTTTCAAACAGAGCTTTTTTAATCAAATGAAAGTCAAACACGTTCAAACAAAGCTTTATGAATCAAATAAAAGTCAAACACATTCAAACAAATCTTAGTGGTTCCAAATACAGTCAAACACGTTCAAACAAAAATTTTTGAATCAAAAGAAAGTCAAACACACTCAAACAAAAGTTTTTGAATCAAATGAAAGTCAAACACATTCAAACAAAGCTTTTTGATTGAAATGAAAGTCAAATACATTCAAACGAAGCTTGTTGAATCTAATGAATGTCAAACACATTCAAACAAAGCTTTTTGAATCAAATGAGAGTCAAACACATTCAAATATATGTTTTTAAATCGAAATAAACTCAAACACATTCAAACAAAGCTTCTTGAATCAAACGAAAGTTAAACACATTCAAACAGAGCTTTTTTAATCAAATGAAAGTCAAACACGTTCAACCAAAGCTTTATGAACCAAATAAAAGTCAAAACACATTCAAACAAATCTTAGTGCATCCTAATACAGTCAAACACGTTCAAACAAAACTTTTTGAATCAAAAGAAAGTCAAACACATTCAAACAAAGCTTTTGAAATCAAATGAAAGTGAAATACATTCAAACAAAGCTTTTTTGAATCTAATGAAAGTTAAACACATTCAAACAATTCTTTTTGAATCGAAATAAAGTAAAACAAATTCAAATTAAGCTTTTTGAATCAATAGAAAGTTAAACACATTCAAAACAAGTTTTTGAAATCAAATGAAAGTCAAACACATTAAAACAAATCTTTCAAAATCAAATGAAAGTTGAACACATTCAAACAAAGCTTTTTGAATGTAATGAAAGTCAAAAACATTCAAAACAAAGCTTTTTGAATCAAATGAAAGTCAAACACGTTCAAACAATGCTTTATGAATCTAATGAAAGTCAAACACATTCAAACAAATCTTTTTGGATCGAAATACAGTCAAACATATTTAAACAAACTTTTTGAATATATAGAGTGTCAAACACATTCAAATAAGCTTTTTGAATCAAATAAAAGTCAAACACATTAAAACAATCATTAAAAATCAAATGAAAGTCAAACACATTCAAACATAGCTTTTTGAATCAAATGAATGTCAAACTCGTTCAAACAAAGCTTTTTGAATCAAATGAAACTCAAAACATTCAAACAAATCTTTTTGGATCGAAATACAGTCAAACACATTCAATCAAAGCTTTTTGAATCAAATGAAAGTCAAATACATTCAAACTAAGCTTTTTGAATCTAATGAATGTCAAACACATTCAAACAAAGCTTTTTGAATCAAATGAGAGTCAAACACATTCAAATAAATGTTTTTGAATCGAAATAAACTCAAACACATTCAAACAAAGCTTCTTGAATCAAACGAAAGTTAAACACTTTCAAACAGAGCTTTTTGAATCAAATGAAAGTCAAACACGTTCAAACAAAGCTTTATGAATCAAATAAAAGTCAAACACATTCAAAAAAATTTAGTGTTCCAAATACAGTCAAACACGTTCAAACAAAACTTTTTGAATCAAAAGAAAGTCAAACACATTCAAACAAAAGTTTTTGAATCAAATGAAAGTCAAACACATTCAAACAAAGCTTTTTGATTGAAATGAAAGTCAAATACATTCAAACAAAGCTTTTTGAATCTAATGAATGTCAAACACATTCAAAAAA
>NW_018743833.1:0-32581 GCF_001683475.1 Chenopodium quinoa | reverse complement strand
CTAATATACTCCAACGCCACATCCCCTTTTGGTTTGAAGCTCCGTCGAAGTACAAGGTCCAAGTATCATCTTCAGTAACCCTTAAGTCTTCATCTGGAAATTCATTGTCTTGTATTGGCGTCGAGTCTTCTATTGGAAAGTCTGACGCCACAGATCCTTTGATAGCTTTTTGCGGCATAAACCTTACATCAAACTGGGCTAAATTGACTATCCATCTTGATATGCGTCCATTAAGTGTAGATTTCTCGAATAGATACTTGAGTAGATCTAATCGGGAGACTACAAAGACAGTATGCACTAGCGTGTAATGTGTTAACTTGGTTGTGGCCCACACCAAGGCGAGGCACAACTTCTCAAGTGGTGTATAGCTTGCTTCGTATTCGAGCATCTTCTTGCTTAGATAGTAGATTCCGTTTTCTTTGCCTTCTACTTCTTGTGCTAGCATAGCTCCCATTGTCTCTTTGGTAACCGTCAAATATAACCTAAGAGGTATTCCTGGAAGTGTCAGTGCTAATACGGAGGATTTGCGAGATAGGCTTTGATCTTTTCAAAGGCTTTTTGACACTCTTCATCCCATATCACTGGTACGTTCTTTTTAGCTTTTTGAAGATTAGTTCACATATTGTCGTCAATTTTGATATGAAACCTACTTATGTACCGGCCAATAAATCTCGAATCTGTTTCTCGGTTTTGGGTGGTGGCATTGACATGATTGCTTTGATCTTGGTTTCTCTATTCCTCTAGAGCTTATGACATAACCCAAAAGCTTGCCTGAGGTGACTCCAAAAGCACACTTAGATGGATTTAACCTCATATTATATTTTCTTAGCCTTTAGAAAAATTTCCTTAAGGCTACTTGATGGCCCGGACGGTCTTTTGATTTTACAATCATGTCGTCAACATATACTTTGACTTCTTTATGCATCATGGAGTAAGGCAGTTGCTGCATGTTGGTAAGTAGCACCCGCGTTTTTCAACCCGAATGGCATTACTGTGTAGCAGTAAGTGCCCCATGGTGTTATAAAAGTTATTTTATTCATGTCTTCTTCTGCCATGAGAATCTGATTATAACCTGCGTACCCATCAATGAACGAGAGAAGCGCGTGATTTGCTGTGTTATCTACCAGAATAACGATGTGTGGTAAAGGGAAGTCGTCCTTTGGACTTGCCTTATATAGATCACGATAGTCGACACACAATCTTACCCTTCCATCTTTTTTTCGGAACTAGGACGACGTTGGCGACCCATTTAGGGTATTTGATACCTTGATGAAACCTGCAGTTATTTGTTTTTGGACTTCTTCTTTTATTTTAAGAGCTACGTCGGGTTTCATTCAACGTAACTTTTGTTTTACGGGTTTCATTCCTGGAATTAGTGGTATAGTGTGTTGAGCTATTTCTCTATTAATGCCTGCCATATCTTCGTATGACCAAGAAAATACATCGATAAATTCTTTAAGTAAGTTGATTAAATCAGTTCTTTCTTATTCATTAAGTGTTAATCCGATTTTAACTTCTCTTTTGTTGGTTGAATCATTTGAGATATCAACCATTTTAGTTTCTTCAATTACTGGTGTTTTCTTTTCGAGCGTTTCCATTGCTTTAATAATTTCTTTGTCATTTTCATTGTTAGTTAAGCAATGCTCGTCATCTTGGGTTAGAGAAGAACACAAGAAATAAGGAGAAGGAGAATATTATTATGCTCTGAGATCATTACATCAAAGAGTGATATATCCTCAGGGACTTGATCACTAACTATCTAGGAGAAGAAATAGAAGGAGAAGGTGCTACTACTAAAGACCTAGAAGACTCTATAGAGAGAGACTCTGAATCAGACTCTAGCTCAGACGACTCTTCAAACATTGGTCCTTGCCCTGTCGTGATGGATATTTTTCTTCCGCTTGGAGTAGTCACCTTGATAGTCTTGCGCCACCCTTGTAGTGATCCTTCAGCTGGAGTGATTAGCTTCGAGGGATCGAAGCTTTCGCTTTATAAGACTGTTTGAATGAGCGAGGAGTTATCTTCTCTGTAAGTTGGCTCATTATTTTCTCACCCAAATAGTAATCCCATGATGTTAAAGTCAAAGCATGGGGTGATTTCTCCTTATGGACAGGAGTTGGGACTTCATCTGTGAAGTAACAATCGAAGAAAATCTCAAATCCAAGTTGCCTTATGCCGTTTACTACAAATGGCTCGGGAATATCATGTCATGGATAGTCCTCTCCTTCTTTTATAATTGACCATTAAGTGTAAGAGGGTACTGATCCATTGGGATTGCTTTCTTTTGAGTGCGAGCGTCTCTACGTGCCTTTGATTTTTCCTGGGCTCGCTTGAGATATTTCCGAGTCAGTTCGAAACCAAGTCCGAAAGTGTCTAACTTAGGGAGGCTAGGTGACTCCAGCGATTTTGCTATTCCTTTCTTCTTTCCTAGGGTCATCCCAGGAAAATGTCCTTGTTTCTTCAGAATAGCTTTTACAATCATGTTGGAATGGGGGTCATGGCAAAGAGGGGTCCTTTCATCCTCCTGGATTAAGGATACTTCTTTGTTAAATCCCCCATAAGTCTTCATCATCCTCGTCGTGCTCCACATTAATTATTGGATTTTCTATAGACTTGGTCCTCATAGGTGAAGCGTCGATGGTTATAGGAATTCCCCCAACTATGGCTTTTACTTGGTGAGAGACGAGGGGACGGCCTTTAGGTCATGAAGCCAAGGGCACCCCAATAGTAAATTGAACGAAGCTTTAAATGTCTACAACTTGGAAAGTAGTATCATTTCTATTGCTCCCGCTGTTACATTTAGGGTAATTTTACCAAGAGCTTGACGACGAGTGTTGTCGTAGGCCCTTATTCCTTGTGTAGACGGAGTTAAATCTTCATCCCTTATGCCTAGCATCCTTGCAGTTCTAAGTGGACAGACGTTGATGGCCGATCCATTGTTACAAGAGTCATAGGGACATTCATTCTCTTGCAAACTACTGTGAGGTTTAATGCTTTGTATTGTTTGTCACCTTCTGGAGGTAAATCCTTGTCCGAAAATGTGATCAAATTAATTGGACTAGGAAGATCACTTGTGAGAAAGTTGGCCAACCCTTCAGGAGTAGTGTCAGAATCTATCCCTATTTTGTCCAAGGCATTCCTTACAGCTAACCTATGTTCTCGAGATGTCGCCAAAAGTTTCCATACGTTCATCTCAACTTTTGTCTTCTTAAACTGCTTAACGATATCATTATCTTCAATGATAGGTATGGGAACTTGTTGTGTGATCGGCATAGGTTGTGTTGAAACGGGAGGTTGCATTCTCCCGGATCTTGTGAGGACATCTATCGATGAATTTTTCTCAGCCCAAAAGTCATCCATGCGTATGATACAGACGGTGAGATCCTACTATGTCTTTTAAGTAGACGTCTTCTTCATCACTGTCCCAAACTCCATTAATGGTTTCATCATCCACTTGTGGAACTTGGACTAGTTTCTTTTCATCAATCATTTTCTGAACTAAATCCTTGAATTTGAAACAGTTTTCGATAGTGTGACCCCCTGATTGATGATACTAACAGTAAAATCTTTTTGTCCTTTTCAACGATTCGAATGGTCTCGGTTCGAGAGGCTTGATCTCGCCACTCTCGGAGAGCATTTCGAACATTTGTGCATATGGGATCCCAATTGGAGTGTAAATTCTATTACTCTTCTTGGGTTTTTCAGTGACTTATAAAGGAAAACATTTTGCCTCATAAGTCGTTCTCATGGGTGTGAATTCTCTCTTAGGTACATCTTTCGGGAGTGGAACCTCGTCATATTTCTTTTGAAGTTCCTTTATAGCTTTGAGAGTTTCACGTAGCAAATGCGACCCTTCAATCTTAGACAGTGTGAGTGATTGTATGTCTTCTTTACTTACCGGTTCCGGAAGGCTATCCATGGCGTCGAAGAATATCTTCTCGTCTTCTTCAATGGCATGGATTTCTTTGACAAGTTTAATGAGAGACGAGGGGTCAACCTCGTTTTCCTCATCAGAGATAGCCATGGCATGAGCGAGAGGTGCGTTATCAATACTTGGCTTCTTAATGGCAGGGGCAATGACAGCTTGTTATTATCGATTAAGTCTTGGATAGCTTCCTTAAGCTTCCAATAGTTTTCGGTGAGATGGCCCCTACCTTGGTGATACTTACAGTGTGCATTAGGGTTCCAATTAGCCGACCTCTTTTCGACTGGTGGGTCCCCAAATGGTCCAATAGGAGATATAAGACCTTTTGCATTTAATCGATCAAATGCGGTGTCATAACTCATGCCAATAGGAGTAAAGTTTCTCCTAAACGGTTTCTTTTTTCCTTGATTGTTCATAGCAAGGACTTCACCTAAATTAAAATTGCTAACGTTGTTTGAGTGGGTGGTTTTGGAAGAAGAAGGATTGTCGTTCTTCTTTCCTTTCCAGCTACTGTTGGGACTTCACCTAAATTAAAAGTGCTAACGTTGTTTGAGTGGGTGGTTTTGGAAGAAGAAGGATTGTCATTCTTCTTTCCTTTCCAGCCACTATTAGAGTAATTGTTGGCAGCTTTTAACTTAGCAAGGTCGTCTTCAATATTGATCCCAATGTCGTAAACGGCGTTGAAGGTATGGAGATTATTTTGATACTTGAGATGCTTGGAATATTTTTCTTGAAGGTTTTTAATGAACAACCTTACATACTCTTTTTCACTTGGCACTTCAATCATCTTAGCTGAGGTTTCTCTCCATTTGTTAAAGAAAGAGGTGAAGCCTTCGTTCTCTTTCTGCTTGATGATTTCAAGTTCTCTATGGTCAGTCTCAACTTGAATGTTGCACTTGTATCTATCAACGAAAGCGTTTGCTATGGACTCCCAGGTAGAGGTCTTTTCTTTTTCGAGAGAAAAGAACCATTGTTGGCAAACGGTCTCGAGAGATAGTGAGAACAGAGAGGGGAAAACCTTCTTATCGATACCCTTAATACTCATTATTGTTTCGAAGGCTCTTAAATGAAAATAAGGATTATCAGTAGCTTTGAATTTCGGGATGTCGTTGGCATTGAACTTCTACGGAAGAAGATCTTTGTCCAGCGAGACCCCTTGTGAAGTAAGCCCTTGAAACTTGTAGTCGCTAGATAGCTTTATTAGACTCTCTTGCATGAGGTCCATCTGTTGTTGCTTCACGGGATCATCGATCTTAAGTGTGAGGAGCTTCAGTGCCTCAGTCATGGTAACTAGTTGGTTCCAAAGCTCATTGACCTCTTCTTGTGTTGCCATTATTGTCCTAGCTTTCCTCTAACGAGCTATGGGTTTGTCGAAAAGTTGGACTTGTACGAAAAGGTTGTCTCTAATTAACCGTCCTTCCTTTCTTGACCACGCGCTGTAATTTAAAGCATTTTGCGTTTTAATGGAGGATTAATATCCGACTTACCCTCCTAAAAAAATGACGGAAAAAACGCGCATACAAGACTCTCTTAGACATGGTCAAAGTATGTGTATTTGTGTGTGCATTGAGTGTAAGTGACATGCTTGGACTCTTGTGTAAGACCATGGGACTTAGTGCCTAAACTCAATTAATGACTCAACCAAGTACTATTGACAACGAAAATTAACCGAATTAATTAGCAAACTGGTCAATTAGACACTAGGTGATGACTCGATAAATAATCCGAAGTGTCGGCGAAACGACAGGACTGGCGTCGCACTGTGTAGTGTAGCGCCAGACGATAGAGCTGTCGCCATGCGCCACACTCCACAGAGTGGCGCTACAATCCAGACTTTGGCGCCAAAGCTGGAACTTCAATCTGGGACTGTTTTCGGTGTTATTAATCAACAGGGGTATGTCTAAAGTCGTACTAGGTCAATTCTGATTAAAATATTAGACTTTATTGACTCAACTTAATTAATTAATTAGGCAAAGTTCTTTAATTCATTAATTTATTTAATCTCAACACAAGTCAAACAAACGGTTAAGGAAACATATAGTATATGCACAACAAATAATTCACAATTAGTCAAGTAGGCACAATATGATGCAATGAGTTTGCAACCTAACCATGGCTCTAGTTCTCTAAAGTTCGGGATATGGTTTAGTCATTAGAGGGTCCATGGTTAATTGTCCGGATGCACCGCACGAAAGCCTAACTGTTAATTCGGATGATATACTACAAGAGGGGGGTGAATTGTAGTATGTTCCTATTGCCTACATTTCGCGGAATATAAAACTGATTGCTATTAGGAACTTAGACAATGCAAAGCGGATTTTACGAGGAAACCATCCAGGGCCCAACTGGAAGTAAAACCTCGACCCTCCAAGGGATTTCAAGCCAAACCAATCCACTATAATAAGGCAAACACCAAGTAACAAACCTATTAAGTGACAGACCTTTACTCACAAGTTCCTGACTAAACTTGCTACACGATAAGACCCTATCTTACCCAATCTAAGTCCCAAACTTAGATTCACTCAGCACTCCCAAAGTGCCTACACTCGGCCTCTCACTAGAAGCTCATTCGGCTTCACCCTAGAAGCTCACACAATGCACTCTTACAATACAATATTATAAAAACGAGAATCCTCACGAACTCTCACACCCCAATACATAAAACACACAAAACCCTTTTTCCCAATTACAAGATCTCAAAGAATAACTCTAAATACATATCAATGAATAAAGAGATAAAACTAATATGCTGGACACTTCAAGATCTGTCTGGAACTTACTGGACGAACTGTAACTGGAACCTGACTGGAACTTCGACCTGGAGGTTTGACTTAGCTTCGTGGTGAAGGATGAAACCATTAAGCACGACCACTAAGCTTCATCAGCCTCAGCTTTGAATGAATACATATGAGCATATTTATAGTACACCCAAATTATTCTTTTCGTAAAAGATAAGTTTTATTAAAAGATAGAAATAAAAGATATTTTCCAAAAATAAGTTTTCCATAAATATATCTTTTGTTAAGAATATATTCTATCAATAATAATAATATATATTTACCATAAAATCAGATTTTATCTAGATCATATATTTTCCAAATATACTAATATATCTTACCATATCTTTTTACAAAAGATATAATTACCATAAAAATTAGATTTTATTTAAAACTTATTTTGCTGAAATATTTTCCAAAAATAACTTATCATTTTCCACAAGGATTTATTAGAAAATAAATATCTTTATTCTGTAAAACCAAATCCTTAAAATATATGCACGTGGTAGATAAATATATATCATTAAATTCGACCTGCGACCTTTAACGACGTGCAGACGTAAGTTCCAATTAGGTTTTGGAACTCTGACAGTCTCTGAGTTCCTGACAAGTCAGTAACTCTAATTTCATTGACTATCATGATTTCACCTTGGTTCTTTAGACTTGTTCTAGACTGACTTTTATGTCCAACATACTTACATGAATCCTAGAGCGATATACTTCGATTTCTTCATCTTCATGTTGTTTCTTTGAAACTCTTGTTCTGGAATCTTTAGTAATAATGTATTCTAGTTCTCGGGGCAACGTTAAGTTCCTGTTAGGGAACTCTTCATGTACCTGTTGGGGAACATGGAACTATTCATGTACCTGTTAGGGAACATGGAACTCTTCATGTACCTGTTAGGGAACATGCTCCGGCTCTCGTGGGAAAGCCTGCCAAAGGTTCCTTCTGCATCTCGTTAGAGAATATCTTCTGGTTCCTTCGTGGTTTGGTTCTTGTGGGAGAACCTGCTTTAGGTTCATTCATTCTCTCTTGTTCCTCTTTAAGTCTTCTATGTTTCAACCCATTAACTTCACCTAAGTCAGTTCGTGTCTTCACACTAACACTTAAGAGAAACATTAGATTGAAGTTTGTTTGTCATAACAAACTTCAAGTGAGAGAACTAATTAAACTTAAAGCTTATGTAAATACTCCTACACATATACGACTCACGTATGTATAGAGTACTTACCTCATGAAGCTAACATATGCAAACACCTATTTACATAGTTACCTTCATAGTTCCTTAGCCATCATCATGCTTATCAACCATAACACTCATCATTGTTCTTGCTCTTCTATTGCTTATCATATATTGCTTAAGTTCCTTATATACTTGTCATTGCTCAGGTTCCTTGTATCATGTTCCAAGTATAACTTGTTCTTTCTATGCACAACTTAACAAACACGTTAGATAGATAATCATCATTAGTTTACAATCATCAAAACCTATTTACTCAACAATTTCTCCATTTTTGATGAAGACAAACTAATGATGCTTATCACACATTAAAGGATAAATCGTTGTACATTTATTCCCCCTTAGTTCTTCAAGGAAATAACATTTAGAACAAGTTAGGAACATACACAAGAACTTCACATAGTTAGGAACATACACAAGAACTTCTTAGAGGGTTATGTCCATATGTGGAGCATATATGGGTTTCAGAAAAGTGAGAAAAAAATTAAATCAGGAAGTAGGATCGGGCAAACAATACGAAAAACTAGTCGAAATTAGAACGCATATTTCTGGCTCGGTATTGGAAGAATTTGGCGCCAGCAATCGGAGATTGGCGCCAGGTTTTAGCTATAGCGCATAGCGACAAGCCTGTTGTCTAGCGCTACAGTTAAACGTCTGGCGCCAATGCTCTGGTCGCTGTCGCTAATTCCTATATGCCTCATCAGCTTTCTGTGCTCGATAAAATTTTCCAGTTTCGCGCAATGTTATTTCGGTCCTAGTTGTGAAAGATATTTCTAAAATTTCCTACGTGTAAAAATCCTATGTTTTTATCTCATTACGGATGGTCTTTCCAATGAGATCTTTTTTATGCATATGACAATAATGTTAATCAAAATTACGCACATGAAATACTTAGAACGTTTCGAGTCTCATCCACTCATTCTAAATCATTGCCGAAACAAATTCAGGAATTAAAATAGAAATCGTTCCCCAGTGGAGTCGCAAAAAACTGTTGGGAATATTTCAAGCGTTAATCCCCTAGCTTGAACCCCCACTGTGATCATACACTAAAGTACGGTGGCGTCCAAAGGGAAAGAACATAGAGCAAAAGAGTCACCAACAAGTTTTAGGAACTTGTAAACCGTTCACGAGGTGAAGGTTACACCCCTCAACGATCCAAGAGATCGTCAAATCCATAAGGTCTTGAACCAAATAAGGGTTCGGAGATGAAGGTACAAATCCAACCTAAAAGAGATTGAACCTGCCCTAATAATAGGCCTCTACTTTATTCTGATCGTATTCATGTGCGCTTTCTGACTAACATGCAATCAATAGGATTAACCCTAAACTTGTTTATCTATGTTGGTTGAATTTAATGCACAAATAAATCTATTATTGGCGATCACTTGAATTATAATCATATTAACCCTAAACAAGATTATTAATTATCTTATTAAGCGTGATTACAAGTACCGATTCCCTTTAAACATGCATAAAAGGTGTGATCAAGCAATAACAATTAATATCAAGCAACATAATAATCATAATATAAAAATTTTAATCATAATCATAACAATTATAATAATCGTAATAATAATAATTAAAAAATAATCATAATCATGTTAAAGCATAATAATAGCAAGATCCTAGGCATGATACTAACAAGATTAATAATAAACCCTAGCATGCCACTAAACATTAAAAATCAAATCTTTAACCTTAACATGATACTAACAATAATAAATGTTAGGAAGAACATAAAAGGCATCGAAACAATCATATTTAGTATTAAAGTTAACCTTGACATGCTACTAGGAATATCAAAATAACAACCTAAACATGATTTCTATATCATAACATCACTAAAAACCATTAAAGTACTTACTTTGATGCCTCATACCTCTTTCTAATAACAAAATACACACGTTAGTAACTTCAAGGAAAATAATTAAATAATAATTAAATAATTGAAATAGAGATTTGGGACCAAACCCTCAGAAATTAAACCTTTCACGTCTAGGACGAAGGCAACTTTGAATATGGCTAGGTGTATCTAGATCTAATGAATGCGAAATTTTTATATTTGAGAGAAGCTAGTTTAGAAAAGAGAGAGAGAGTAATCAAGAGAATCTTGATGAGAGTTGGTGAATGAAAACGAAGTTTTTACGACGTTATTTATAAAGAAAATCAGCCAAAAAAAAAAAAATATCAAAACAGAGTTTATGGCGCACGTAAAACTAAACCAACGCCAACGCTGGCTATTGGCGCCAGACGCCAACATTAGCGCCAGGCGCCAATGCTAGCGCCAGGCGCTACAGCTTGCGTTTGGCGCTGATTCAGAAAATCACGCGTTTTCTTTAAATCAGATAAAAATTGCCGTACAGGAGGATAAAATTGTATTTCCCTCATATATGCTCTTTGATTTTAATTAAAACTCTGAAAAGTCAACAAAAGTCAATTTACCAATGCTAATTGAATTAGGAATGAAAAGAACTTTCTAGAAGAATCTAGAAGACTAAAACCATTCTTAATTGCATTAGGAATGATAAATCTAAATTAGGCCCTCCCCTAGATCATTGGGCCGCATATAAGGCTCAAACCGGGCCTAGTTTAGTAAATTGGCCATAACCTCCTCAATATTCATCGGAATTGGGCTTATAATATATCGTTGGAAAGCTCTTGTCAAGCCCCATCCAATTACATTACTATTGGACCCATATCATGGACCAACAAAACTGTATTGGCTATTTTCTTTAAAATAAGTTTTCAAAAACAGAGAGAAGAGAAAAGAAATTAAAAATATCCGCAACACTAGACTTTCCACACTTTCACTTCATTTGATTACGATTCGATGCAAAAGGTACTCATCACTGGGTTTGGTTTTGGGGAGACACAAATGGGTGTCTACAGAATCCCCTACTTTGACTGAGTTTAGAGAAACGCGAGTTTCGAAAACAAAAGTCAAAGTATCGATAGGGACGGAGAATGATTCAGAACGTTCTGCGATCCTAAATTACTCTTGTAACGCCGATACCTGCAAAACTAGCGTTAGTTAAAAAGATAAAAGAGTTAAGAAACGTATATCTTGCACCGTCGAGCACACGTCTCTGAAAGTAACCGATTCGCTGCCGTATTGTCATTGTTTTGATGACCTCCTGCCAAGAGAATGCCATCCCGCTTGAAAACTGCTACGCTTGTAACTGTTCCCAATTTAGAAGATTGCTTCGCTTGAAACGATCCTCCTCCGCATTGATAATATTCCACGTCCAAGGGGATACATCGAAGATTACTTGTCTTGAAACAATCCTCATCCGCATTCATAATATTCCACGTCCAAGGGAATACTATCGAAGATTGTTTCGCTTGAAACAATCCTCATCCGCATTGATAATATTCCACGTCCAAGGGAATAATATCGAATATTTCTTCGCTTAAAACAATCCTCATCCGCATTATGACCATCTTCCACGTCCAAGGGAACATGATCGAAGACAATTTTGCTTGAAATCACCTTCAGTTGTTTGTGACAACTCTCCACAATCTAGGGAATGTCGTTGAAGATATCCTCGCTTGAATCCATCCTCATTTGTTGAGATAATTTTCCAAAGAAATTACCGAATATCTCTGCCTGTACGTCGGCGCTTTTGTTGCTTCTGAACCTGTACGTTGGTGCCTTTTGCAAATGAACCATTATGTCAGTGCCTTTTGTTAATGAGCCAATGCTTAGGCGCTTTAAGATAAGTGAGACGATCTTTCATCAGGTCGATCACTTTGTGCAATCAAGCCGATTACTAAAAATCGTGTCAAATTGCTTAGAGGGGCTAACTAGCGTACCAAGGAACCCAAAATATATTGCAAAGAGGTAGAACAACCTCCCTGAGTAGCTGAGGGTCCTAGCGCCGTTGAAAAAACGTCAGCGCCACACAAATAGCCGTAGCGCCAAACGCTGGGGTTGGCGCCAGGAGCCAAGCCTAATTGTTGACGCCAAAGCCTAGCGCTTGGCGCCAGAACGGGATATACCTTAAATACCCCTTTCTTCTTCATTTTCGCTGTTTTCTCGTCGCGATTTGGCTCAAAAACTTCCAGAATTTCGCCTGCTTCGTTCTTGCTCGTTTCTCAACCAAATTCACTCAAATTTGTTGCAAATTAAAGATCTTTTCATCCATTTTCCCGATCTATGTAAGTTTTCTTCGAACTCACATCGGTTTTTATGAACTTTGCATATGTTTATATTCAAATTTCATGAAATTTTGAAACTTAGAATGCTTAATTCTTTTTATTTGTCAAATTTTATGCCATGAAATTGCTTGATTATGTTTATATATTGCCTTGGGAGTAATTTGAGACTTGTTTGACTCAATTTGGTGAAGAAATGAATGAATTGCCATTGTTGAACTTCTTGAGGTCGGGAATGCAATGTGGCCCGTTCTTGATGTTTTTGCTAGCAATTCTTGTCCAATTTGTCACAATAATTACTATAGTATTGCAAGAAATTGTTTGATTTCTTGAAAAATGTCGTTATGCTCAATTTGAATTTGTGCTCTATTTTAGTACTACTTACTCTGTTTTTTTTTTTTTTTTTGCGAACATAGTATCATGCGGCTAGGCAAACTTTAGATACTATAGAACCTTAATTTATGATAATTCTGCACAATGTAGCATGGCTAGACAGCGAGGCTCTGGTTCACGGTCCCGAGACACTCAACGGGAGCATGAGCCCGTGAAGGACGACGTCGCGCCGTCCACTTCGCTTGGTCGACTTCCCGAGTGGGATGAGTGGACAATGTACTTTTCTCCCGTCCACCATATTTCGGAGAGAGTGAGACGGGGTATCACTGTCGGGAGGACGCGTTGTCACGGTTCCGGCTGTGACGGCTTGGGTGATTTGTACAAGATGTACATCGCCAGGGATGTCAAGACGAGACTCCTAAGGGAGTCCTGCGGTCTTGCTGCATTGTATGAGACCTCCGAGGCGATGTTTGCCTCCAGCGGGGGTCACCATGTAGTGCGTGCTCTGGTGGAGTTCTTCTGGGACACCACCAACACTTTCCACTTTCCCTGGGGTGAGATGATGGTCACTCCTATCGACTTCAGTCTCATCATAGGACTGGAGTTCAGCTCCGTGCCACTGCCGTTCGACAGTGGGATTGACGTCTTTTCTCCCAAGGTCGAGGAGCTATTGGGGTTGATTACCATTCGGGCTCGGGCTGAGGTAGAGTCGTCTCAAATCAGCCCCAAGGGGATTCGCCGCTCAACTCTGGCAGCGGCTTTTGACGATGGTGCGACCACCCGAGAGCAGCGGGTGCTTATCTTTGTGCTTATTTTGTTGTCAGGGACGTTCTCCCCTGACAAGGGTAGTAGGGCGCTGCTTTACTACCTTCCTGGCGTCCGCGATCTATATCGGAGCAGGACTTATGACTGGGCTAGCTTGGCCTATGTTGACTTCATTCGTGCGTTGAGGGACTCGTGTCGACACCGGTCCTTTGGGACGAATGTTGCTCTATCCAGCTTTTGGAGGGTCGTAGAGGTAAAAATTATTCCCTATAAAGTTTAGCTCTACATTTTATCTAGCACTTGCTGATAATTTAAACTCCTTGTAGATCTGGTTCTACGAGTACTTCCCTTCCGCTGCGCCGGCGAGACTGTCACCACGCAGGTTTCCAATCAGTGCTTCCTGGGGCAGCCGCCGTGTGGGGATGTCCATTGCGTATGTCCGAGACTAGATTATCGCGGTATGATTCTTTCTTATTTTCCATTTTGTGATGCTTTAGGTAGACTTTCTCCTGATTGACATTCTTTGCAGGAGCCTGAGGTGCTGTACCGGCCGTGGGTCGGCCTGGCAGTCCTTAGATTAGCCGCACAGTATTCTGCTTAGCGTCGCTATTTCCTGGGGACTTATGGAGCGATTGCATACCTTGGAGAGAGGTTTGCTAGACAGCATTCCTCCGATACCTTTGTCATTCCTGCTCCTCCACCACGTCACATGTTTGACGCCTCGAGGTTGTTGAGCATGTCAGAGGGAGCTGGTACCCCTTGGCGATATTGCACGATCCCTGGGCTATGCTATGCGGAGGAGCTACTGCCGTTGTTAGCTCCAGTTCCTGTACCGGCTGAGGATGTGGCGGTACGACTTTTCAGCTTTTATTTTTCGTTAAGTAGCCCCCAAGTAATGCTTCATTGACTTGGTTTTTTCTTTATCAGGACGATGCTGCTAAGTTCGTGCCACCCCGTATGTCTATCCATTACCAGGGGACATACGGGCCGATTGAGGAGATGATTCCTCCGGCTCCTGAGGACGAGCGCTTCGTAGAGCGGTCGATTCCTCGCCACAGACTCGGGAAAGCTTATTTATTTGCAACTTTTGTCCACATATGTGTTATGTGTGTTTACTAACTTATTTCTTTGACAGTTCTCGCGCGAGGTGGTTTCGGCGATGGCACAATGTATAGATGCCTTCCTGAGCCAGCTTGTCCGGATAAGGAACGTGGCTACCTGTCGTCGAGACGACGTCGTTCAGGAGTTAGTCTTTCTTTTATATGTTTTGCACTACCGCTTCGATTTTGCCTTGTTTCTGATTTTAATTCCTTTTGCAAGGTCAGCCAATTGCTTCTCGTACCTGCACGAGACTTGAGGTGCGGAGGGATCCGGCGAGGTCTAGCTCGAGGCGTCGCCGCTCTACTTCAGGAGGTAGAGGCGGTCGCTCTGAGGCTGCCCGTGCTGATGTGGCATAGGGCTTGGGTTCTTCCTCTGAGGGTCCTCATGTTGCGCCGATAGGCCAGGGAGAGGCTACCTCGGCTCTTAGAGGTGGCGGGATGTACGAGATTGGCTCGTCATCGCAGCAGCCTCTGCAGCCTCAGCCTCAGGTTGATCTCGGGTGGACTGGTCCCACGTTGAGTTTTCCACCTCCTGCGGAGACTGGAGCTGGAGCTGGAGCTGGAGTTGGTGGGGAGGTTACTCCTCGTACGATGCAGTTTTACGAGATGATGGGTGTACGTCCCCCGGCGCCGTAGTTTGTTACTGTGCTTTTTTTATTTTGACTTTGTATAGAATTTTGCCTTTTAGTTAGACTCATTTTTTAGACATATTTTTATATACATACTATTATGAGTTTATTTTATTATCATGTTTTTTTCATTTTTTATTTGTATTATTATGTGCATGTTTGTGTGTGCAAGAAAGGGTGACAAGTAATTTTTCGCAAAAATTCCATCATTTTTATTATTGATAGAGGGTATCCGACTTTCTCCCCCAAAAAGAAAAATGAAAAAAGGAAAAGTCAAATAAAATGTTGGGTTTATAAAAACTTGGAAATTAACCTAAATAAAATCCAAAAAATAATAATATAATAATATAATAGCTATATTAATATAAATAAAGAATAAAAAGATGTTTAGAAAAAGATAAGGAAGCCGTAAAGTCATTAGCGGACTTGAATTAAGGTAAAAACGCGGTTTTAGAAAGCGCGTATGTCGAGGTAAATTGGCGCCAGCTGGCGCCACGCATTTGGGTGTAGCGCTTGGCACTACACTTAGCGTGTGGCACCAAGCTTTGGCGTGTGGCGCCAATAGCGGCGTCTAGCGCCTAGTAGCGCTGACTCCGTATCCTACCCCGATTAGAACTGCTCTGATTTCGTGCATAAATAGCCCCCTGCCCAGCCGATTCTTTTCATAATTTCGGCAAATAATATAATTCTTGGCCTTAGAAAAATAATATCATGTCTCTAGTCACCAAAACGTTTACCCAATACACCCATGAATGGTGTCGGTCTCTTAATGCCAAAGAAAGAAAAGAATTAGATTTGTTCCAGTTGGGGGGAATTTATGGTGTAAAAGGGGTAGATCTTGACTTAGATTTTATTCATACCGCGCTAGAATATTGGAGTGTTGATACTCATTGCTTTAGAATAGGGTATGATGAAATTAGCCCTTTGCCGGAAGAATTTGGTGCTATTTTAGGTTTCCCTGCAATAGACCTCATAGTAATCCCTAAAATAGATGCTTATTAATACAAGGATTTTGAACGCTTCTTCAATTTAAAAGAAAGGGATTTATCTAAAATAGTAGATGGCAACATAGTTAATTTGAAAGAATTTGCTCGCCATTATTTTGATAAACCTCTCTCCGAATCTTTTCATATTTATAGAAGAAGGGCTTTCTTATTTTGTATGCTTAATCAATTTTTTCTTAGTAGTGGTAAAAATAATGAGGGTCAGTCAATTATAACCACCGTACTAGAACAAATTGAATCAGGGAGAAATCCAATGCAATTGATAGTTGGAGAGACTATGATTAGTCTTGATTAATTGAAAAGGAACCCCAAAGCACCTTTTCGAGGCTTTCCAATATTATTGTAGGTAGAAAAATAATATTTTTAATTACAGAAATCAAAAAATATATTTTTGTATAGTAATAATGATTTATTTGCATTGCAATTTTTTTTTTACAAATTTGGCTAATGGAAAGGCTAGAATTAATTATCCCTCCGGACAACATTGAGAAGTACACTCCGAATTGCTTCGTGAGGAGGAAGAAACGCTACTCTAAGATGGGGCGCCATGAATGGAGAAGGGTCTTCGAATCTCGCAATTTTGCTATCAAGTGGGTCATCCCATGGTGGAAAATAGAAAGGATGGTTAGTGTCAACAAGCAACCTTTCTGCCGTCTTCCAAGTTTGTCCCATATGACTTATTACTATCCCTGCAGGGTAAAAATACAATACGGCTTGCTTCAGAATATTCCTTCCGAAGATCTTTGTCCTCCCTACGAGTTCCCTGTCTCCCCGGAAGTAGAAAGATTTGATGCTTATTGGAGTGCTGGACCTTTATGGGAAGTAATTACCCAAAAGGTTCCTCCTTTCTTGCCTAATGATGTGACGAAGTGGCTGCTGAAGAAACCTTCCAAGGATTCGAAGAAAAATCAGGGTAAAACTAATGTGAAGAGTCGTCTAAGTGACAGGGTGATTCCTGCCAAGGAACGCTTAGGTGAAAGAGTAAAATTCAAAACACCTGCAATGCCTAAGAAGAAAAGTACTACCAAAGATAAGAGAAAAAGGAAAGCTGACTTCACAGAGAAAAAAGCTTGGGTAGAAAAGAAGCATGGAGTCCTAGCTGAAGGGGAAACCATCTACTTTAAGATTGAAAGTGGGTCCTCTAAAGGATGCCTGCTAGCTAAGGTTATGGATGAGGAGGAGGAAGCAGACAAAAATTGGAAAAGGGCTAGGAAAGAAAAGAAAGATTAGGAGCATTGCTTAATTTCCAATTATTAGACTTAGTTTATATTTTTTATTTAAAGTTAATTTATTTCAGCTTTATTAAAATTCCATCAATAATGTAATTTTATTTTATTAATGAAATTTCAGCTTTTAACTAAATATTTACTTTAAGTTTATTTTATTATAGCAATGAAAATCGAAAAAATTAATTTCCAGAATTTCTTCGAGTACGGAAGTCGAAAATTTTCCGAAAAACACCGAAATATTCCCAGAATTTAAACTTTGAACTGGCGCCGCTTATCTGCTACTGACGCCGGCCAAGGAAGTCTGGCGTCAGGCGACGGTGCCGTCGGCTGGCGCTGATGGTCGTCGGCTGGCGGTGGCGCTAACGCTCAATTTCTGGCGCTGGACTGTTTTCCGTGATGCCGATTTTTCGCCGATTTTATATCGAATTTTTAATTAATTCTGGGATGCGATATTTTTGGAAAATAAAGTGGCCGCACCCGTAAAGGGTTGCCTACGTATCCTTTCTTAAGGATCAGGCCAAACGTAGCTCTCTTTAGTATCCTACTCAAGTAATATGGGTAGTATTTCTTAAGTTGGTCAAGATTTGTTATGTTCGAGGACTCATTGCTATCCATATCAGTTAGTTTTGCTGCACCTCCTGACAGGATTGTTTTGACAATGTAGGATCCAGACCAATTAGGTCTAAAATTTCTCCTTGGATCTAAAACATTTTTCTATAATGCTTTTAACACCAAGTCTCCTACTTTGATGTTTCTTGTCTTGACCTTCTTATTAAAATGCCTAGCCATACGAGTTTGATAACACCGAGTGTGATGTAGAGCTTCTAGTCGCTTTTCATCGAATAGAACCAATTCTTCATATCTTGCCCTAGTCCATTCAACTTCATCGAGTTTACTCTCTAACGCGATACGTAGAGATGGAATTTCTAGTTCGACAGGTTGTACGACATCCATTCCATATACCAAGGAAAATGGCGTATTTCCTGTTATGTGCGAATTGACGTTCGATAACCTCACAATGCGAAGAGAAGTTTGTCAGGCCAAAACTTATAATTTTCCGTCATTTTCTCGATGACAGTCTTTAAATTTTTATTAGCTGCCTCGACTGCTCCATTTGCTTGAGGCCTATAAGGGGAATAATGATGATGTTGAATGCCGTATTTTTGTAACAATTCTTCACATTCGGCTTGAAAGTGAGTTCCTTTGTCACTTATCATTTCATGTGGGACTCCGTATCGACATATAATATTTCTCTCCATAAAGAGTGCTACATGTTTTGCGGTGAGTTTAGCGTATGATTGCGCTTCGACCCACTTTGTGAAGTAATCAATTGCTACTAGTATATATTCGTTGCCTCCTGTTCCTGGGGGAGTGATTTTGCCGATGATGTCAATTCCCCATGTAGAGAATGGCCATGGCGATGTGTAGGTGTAGAGCAAGGATGGAGGAACATGTTGTAAATTGGCATAGATTTGGCACTTAGGGCATCTTTTTACATATTGATGGCAATTAGGGGTGAGCATAAAAGGGTACCCTATAAAAATTCCAGGAACCGGAACCTGTTGCAACAGGTTCCTCAAAATGAGAACCGGAACCAGAACCTGTTGAACAGGTTCCTGGAAATTGGGAACCGGAACTGGAACATGTAGGTTCCGGTTCCGATTCAGGGTACCCTGTATTATAATATACTCACTAACTTTTTCGCGGAATTTTTAATAAAAAAACTGGTTGGTCACTAATTTATAATGTTTGCAACTTGCAAATAAGACAAACTAATATTAGTTGTCTAACAAATTTAATATATATATTTTTATAATTGTAATTTTGATATTTATTATTTAAAAATTAAGTAAGAATTTAGTGTATAATTTGAAATTAAGTGATACTTTTACCAGGTACAGGGTACCCTACAGGTTCCGGTTCCAAAAAAATTGAGAACCTAAACCGGAACCTATTACAACAGGTTCTCCAGTTTGCTACCCGGAACCGGAACCTCTTGTACAGGTTCTGGTTCCGGAACCTGCGGTTCCTAACATGTTCCGGTTCCGATTCAGGGTACCCTGATTTTTTGCTCACCCCTAATGGAAATCCCTATTCATTGTAGTCCAATAATATCCTTCTCGCATTATTTTTTGGACTAACATTTTGCCATTTATATGAGTGCCACAGATTCCTTCGTGGACTATTCTCATTTCTCTTTGTGCATCCTTTTTCCTACACATAAGAGAGCTCGACCCTTAGGTACCCTTTTATGTAGCTCGTTGTCTATGAGTACATATTGGGAAGCCAAGAGTCTTAATGCTTGTTTTGCTCTTTTGTCAGCGTGGGGAGGGTATTCTCCTTTGGTGACATAATTGAGTATATCCGTGTACCACTGTTCTTCTTCTTCTTCTTCTTCTTCTTCTTCTTCTTCTTCTTCTTCTTCTTCTTCTTCTTCTTCTTCTTCTTCTTCTTCTTCTTCTTCTTCTTCTTCGTCTTGGACTACTTCGTCGTCTTCTATAGCCTGGATGTATGCTGGTTTGCGCCTTTTCTCTATAGTTAGAGGCATTTGCTCGATTTCAGTGGGAATCCTAACCATTGAGGCTAGTCTTGCCAAGGCATCAGCAAATTGATTTTCTTCTCTAGGTAGATATGTGTATTTTACCTTCTCTAAGTGATCGGTAAGAGTTTCCAGATAGGTTTGATAAGGGGCTAGACTTTCGCTCCTTACTTTCCACCTTTTAGATATTTGATTGATAATCAAAGAAGAGTCTCCGAATATCCTTAACTTTTTTATTCCCAATGCCAAAGCTGTGTGAAGGCCTACCACGCATGCTTCATATTCAGCAGCATTATTGGTAACGTCGAAATCAAGCTTTATGGAGATTGGAACATGCTCTTCTTTAGGTGATACTAGTAATACTCCAACGCCACATCCCTTTTGGTTTGAAGCTCCGTCGAAGTACAAGGTCCAAGTATCATCTTCAGTAACCGTTAAGTCTTCATCTGGAAATTCATTGTCTTGTATTGGCGTCGAGTCTTCTATTGGAAAGTCTGACGCCACAGATCCTTTGATAGCTTTTTGAGGCATAAACCTTACATCAAACTGGGCTAAATTGACTATCCATCTTGATATGCGTCCATTGAGTGTAGATTTCTCGAATAGATACTTGACTAGATCTAATCGGGAGACTACAAACACAATATGCACTAGCATGTAATGTCTTAACTTGGTTGTGGCCCACACCAAGGCGAGGCACAACTTCTCAAGTGGTGTATAGCTTGCTTCGTATTCGAGCATCTTCTTGCTTAGATAGTAGATTCCGTTTTCTTTGCTTTCTACTTCTTGTGCTAGCATAGCTCCCATTGTCTCTTTGGTAACCGTCAAATATAACCTAAGAGGTATTCCTGGAAGTGCCGGTGCTAATACTGGAGGATTTGCGAGATAGGCTTTGATCTTTTCAAAGGCTTTTTGACACTCTTCATCCCATATCACTGGTACGTTCTTTTTTAGCTTTTTGAAGATTGGTTCACATATTGTCGTCAATTTTGATATGAACCTACTTATGTATTGCAACCGGCCAATAAATCCTCAAATCTGTTTCTCGGTTTTGGGCGGTGGCATTAACATGATTGCTTTGATCTTAGTTGGGTCTATCTCTATTCCTCTAGAGCTTATGACATAACCCAAAAGATTGCCTGAGGTGACTCCAAAAGCACACTTAGATTGATTCAACCTCATATTATATTTTCTTAGCCTTTCGAAAAATTTCCTTAAGGCTACTTGATGGCCTGGACGGTCTTTTGATTTTGCAATCATGTCGTCAACATATACTTCGACTTCTTTATGCATCATGTCATGGAGTAAGGTAGTTGTTGCACGTTGGTAAGTAGCACCCGCGTTTTTCAACCCGAATGGCATTACCGTGCAGCAGAAAGTGCCCCATGGTGTTATAAAAGTTATTTTATTCATGTCTTCTTCTGCCATGAGAATCTGATTATAACATGCGTACCCATCCATGAACGAGAGAAGCGCGTGATTTGTTGTGTTATCTACCAGAATGTCGATGTGTGGTAAAGGGAAGTCATCCTTTGGACTTGCCTTATTTAGATCTCGATAGTCGACACACATTCTTACCCTTCCATCTTTTTTCGGAACTGGGACGACGTTGGCGACCCATTCGGGGTATTTGGATACCTTGATGAAACCTGCAGTTATTTGTTTTTGGACTTCTTCTTTTTATTTTAAGAGCTACGTAGGGTTTCATTCGACGTAACTTTTGTTTTACAGGTTTCATTCCTGGAATTAGTGGTATAGTGTGTTGAGCTATTTCTCTATTAATGCCTGGCATATCGTCGTATGACCAAGAAAATACATCGATAAATTCTTTAAGTAAGTTAAATAAATCGGGCTTTTCTTGTTCATCAAGTGTTAATCCGATTTTAACTTCTCTTTTATTGGTTGAATCATTTGAGATATCAACCATTTCAGTTTCTTCAATTACTGGTGTATTCTTTTTGTGTTTCCATTGCTTTAATAATTTCTTTGTCTTTTTCATTGTTAGTTAAGCAATGCTCGTCATCTTGGGTTAGAGAAGAACACAAGAAATACGGAGAAGGAGAAATATTATTATACGCTGAGATCATTACATCAAAGAGTGATATGTCCTCAGGGACTTTATCACTAACTATTCTAGGAGAAGAAATAGGAGGGGAAGGTGCTACTACTAAAAACCTAGAAGACTCTATAGAGAGAGACTCTGACTCAGACTCTGGCTCAGACGACTCTTCAAACATTGGTCCTTGCCCTGTTGTGATGGATATTTTTCTTCCGCTTGGAGTAGTCACCTTGATAGTCTTGCGCCACCCTTGTAGTGATCCTTCAGCTGGAGTGATTAGCTTCGAGGGATCGAAGCTTTTGCTTTGTAAGACTGTTTGAATGAGCGAGGATTTATCTTCTCTGTAAGTTGGCTCATTCTTTTCTCGCCCAAATAGTAATCCCATAACGTTAAAGTCAAAGCATGGGGGTGCTTTCTCCTTATGGACAGGAGTTGGGACTTCATTTGTGAAGTAACAATCCAAGAAAATCTCAAATCCCAGTTGCCTTACGTTTACAACAAATGGCTCGGGAAATTCATGGCATGGATAGTCCTCTCCTTCTTTTATAAATTTACCATTAAGTGTAAGAGGGTACTGATCCATTGGGATTGCTTTCTTTTGAGTGCGAGCGTCTCTACGTGCCTTTGATTTTTCCTAGGCTCGCTTGAGATATTTCCGAGTCGGTTCGAAACCAAGTCCGAAAGTATCTAACTTAGGGAGGCCAGGTGACTCCAGCGATTTTGCTATTCCTTTCTTCTTTCCTAGGGTCATCCCAGGAAAATGTCCTTGTTTCTTCAGAATAGCATTTACAATCATGTTGGAATGGGGGTCATGGCAAAGAGGGGTCCTTTCATCCTCCTGGATTAAGGAGACTTCTTTGTTAAAGCCCCATAAGTCTTCATCATCCTTGTCGTGCTCCACATTAATTATTGGATTTTCTATAGACTTGATCCTCATAGGTGTAGCGTCGATGGTGATAGGAATTCCCCCAACTATGGCTTTTACTTGTTGGTGGAGAGATGAGGGGAAGGCCTTTAGGTCATGAAGCCAAGGGCGCCCCAACAGTAAATTGAACGAAGCTTTAATGTCTACAACTTGGAAAGTAGTAGCATGTTCTATTGCTCCCGCTGTTACATTCAGGGTAATTTTACCAAGAGCTTGACGACGAGTGTTGTCGTAGGCCCTTATTCCTTGTGTAGACGGAGTTAAATCTTCATCCCTTATGCCTAGCATCCTTGCAGTTCTAAGTGGACAGCCGTTGATGGCCGATCCATTGTCTACAAGAGTCATAGGGACATTCATTCTCTTGCAAACTACTGTGAGGTTTAATGCTTTGTAATGTTTGTCACCTTCTGGAGGTAAATCCTTGTCAGAAATGGTGATCAAATTAATTGGACTAGGAAGATCACTTGTGAGAAAGTTGGCCAACCCTTCAGGAGTAGTGTCAGAATCTATCCCTATTTTGTCCAAGGCATTCATTACAGCCAACCTATGTTCTCAAGATGTCGCCAAAAGTTTCCATACGTTCATCTCAATGATAAGTATGGGAACTTGTTGTGTGGTCGGCATAGGTTGTGTTGAAACAGGAGGTTCCATTCTCTCGGATCTTGTGAGGACACCTATCGATTAATCTTCCTCAGCCCAAAAGTCATCCATGGCGTATGATACAGACGGTGGAGATCCTACTATGTCTTTTAAGTAGACGTCTTCTTCATCACTGTCCAAAATTCCATTAACGGTTACATCATCCTCTTGTGGAACTTGGACTAGTTTATTTTCATCAATCATTTTCTGAACTAAATCCTTAAATTTGAAACAGTTTTTGATAGTGTGACCCCCTGATTGATGATACTGACAGTAAAATCTATCTGTCCTTTTCAATGATTCGAATGGTCTCGGTTCGAGAGGTTTGATCTCACCACTCTCGGAGAGAATTTCAAACATTTGTGCATATGGGATCCCAATTGGAGTGTAAATTCTATTACTCTTCTTGGGTTTTTCAGTGATTTGTAAAGGAAAACATTTTTCCTTATAAGTCGTTCTCATGGGTGTGAATTCTCTCTTAGGTACATCTTTCGGGAGTGGAACCTCGTCATATTTCTTTTGAAGTTCCTTTATAGCTTTGAGAGTTTCACGTAGCAAATGCGACCCTTTAATCGTAGACAGTGTGAGCGATTGTATGTCTTCTTTACTTGCCGGTTCCGGAAGGCTATCCATGGCGTTGAAGAATATCTTCTCGTCTTCTTCAATGGCATGGATTTCTTTGACAGGTTTAATGAGAGACGAGGGGTCAACCTCGTTTTCCTCATCAGAGATAGCCAAGGAATGAGCAAGAGGTGCGTTATCAATGCTTGGCTTCTTACTGGCAGGGGGCAATGGCAGCTTGTTATTATCGATTAAGTCTTGGATAGCTTCCTTAAGCTTCCAACAGTTTTCGGTGAGATGGCCCCTACCTTGGTGATAATTACAATGTGCATTGGGGTTCCAATTAGACGACCTCTTTTCGACTAGTGGGTCTCCAAATGGTCAAATAGGAGATATAAGACCTTTTGCATTTAATCGATCAAATGCGGTGTCATAACTCATGCCAATAAGAGTAAAGTTTCTCCTAAATGGTTTCTTTTGTCCTTGATTGTTCATAGCAAGGACTTCACCTAAATTAAAAGTGCTAACGTTGTTTGAGTGGGTGGTTTTGGAAGAAGAAGGATTGTCGTTCTTCTTTCCTTTCCAGCCACTATTAGAGTTATTGTTGGCAGCTTTTAACTTAGTCAGGTCGTCTTCAATATTGATCCCAATGTCGTAAACGGCCTTGAAGGTATGGAGATTATTTTGATACTTGAGATGCTTGGAATATTTTTCTTGAAGGATTTTGATGAACAACCTTACAGACTCTTTTTCACTTGGCACTTCAATCATCTTAGCTGAGGTTTCTCTCCATTTGTTAAAGAAAGAGGTGAAGCCTTCATTCTCTTTCTGCTTGAGGATTTCAAGTTCTCTATGGTCAGTCTCAAATTGAATGTTGCACTTGTATCTATCAACAAAAGTGTTTGCTATGGACTCCCAGGTAGAGGTCTTTTCTTTTTCGAGAGAAAAGAACCATTATTGGCAAACGGTCTCGAGAGATAGTGAGAACAGAGAGGGGAAAACCTTCTTATTGATACCCTTAATACTCATTATTGTTTCGAAGGCTCTTAAATGAAAATAAGGATTATCAGTTGCTTTGAATTTCAGGATGTCGTTGGCATTGAACTTCTGCGGAAGAAGATCTTTGTCCACCGAGACCCCTTGTGAAGTAAGCCCTTGAAACTTGTAGTCTCTAGATAGCTTGCTTAGACTCTTTTGCATGAGGTCCATCTGTTGTTGCTTCACGGGATCATCGATCTTAAGTGTGAGGAGCTTTAGTGCCTCAGTCACGGTAACTAGTTGGTTCCTAAGCTCATTGACTTCTTGTGTTGCCATTATTGTCCTAGCTTTCCTCTTACGAGCTATGGGTTTGTCGAAAAGTTGGACTTGTACGAAAAGGTTGTCTCTAATTAACCGTCCTTCCTTTCTTGACCACGCGCTGTAATTTAAACCATTTTGCGTTTTAATTATTTGACTCAAATCGACTTGACTTTACGGTTTTTTAAAGAGGAAAAAAAAATGGGTGTATATTTATAGTATTTTTGTTTATTTAGAAAAAATGGAGGATTAATATCCGACTTACCCTCCTAAAAAAATGACGGAAAAAACGTGCATACAAGACTCTCTACACATGGTCAAAGTATGTGTATTGGTGTGTACATTGAGTGTAAGTGACATTCTTGGACTCTTGTGTAAGACCATGGGACTTAGTGCCTAAACTCAATTAATGACTCAACCAAGTACTAGTGACAGCGAAAATTAACCGAATTAATTAGCAAACTGGTTAATTAGACACTAGGTGATGACTCGATCAATAATCCGAACTGTCGGCAAAACGATAGGACTGGCGTCGCACTGTGTAGTGTAGCGCCAAACGATAGAGCTGTCACCAGGCGCCACACTCCATAGAGTGGCGCTACAGTCCAGACTTTGGCGCCAAAGTTGGAACTTCAATCTGGGACTGTTTTCGGTGTTATTAATCAACAGGGGTATGTCTAAAGTCGTACTAGGTCAATTCTGATTAAAATATTAGACTTTATTGACTCAAATTAATTAATTAATTAGGCAAAGTTCTTTAAGTCATTAATTTATTTAATCTCAACACAAGTCAAACAAACGGTTAAGGAAACATATAGTATATGCACAACAAATAATGCACAATTAGTCAAGTAGGCACAATATGATGCAATGAGTTTGCAACCTAACCATAGCTCTAGTTCTCTAAAGTTCGGGATATGGTTTAGTCATTAGAGGATCCATGGTTAATTGTCCGGATGCACCGCGCGGAAGCCTAACCGTGAAGGGTTGGCGCGAGTGGATGGGACACCGCGAGTTTTAGAAAAACTCGCTTCTATGGTTTGGTGAAATCAACATTCACGGATATACCCTTTGTTGCTCAAAGAGTTCAATCAGGTAGATGGAGCATGAATTCCCAGAGGGTTATATCCATATGTAGAACATATATGGGTTTCATAAAAGTGAGAAAAAAAATTCAATCAGGAAGTAGGATCGAGCAAACAATACAAAAAACTGGTTGAAATTAGAACGCATATTTCTGGCTTGGTATTGGAAGAATTTGGCGCCAGTAATCGGAGATTGGCGCCAGGTTTTAGCTGTAGCGCCTGGCGACAAGCCTGTCGTCTGGCACTACAATTAAACGCTCTGGCGCCAATGCTCTGGTCACTGACGCTAATTCCTACATGCCTCAGCAGCTTTCTGTGCTCGATAAAATTTTCCAGTTTCGCGTAGTGTTATTACGGTCTTAGTTGTGAAAGATATTTCTCAAAATTCCTACGTGTAAAAATCCTATGTTTTTAACTCATTATGGATGGTCTTTCCAATGAGATCTTTTTTATGCACATGACAATAATGTTAATCAAAAATTTACGCACATGAAATACTTAGAACGTTTCGAGTCTCATCCACTCATTCTAAATCATTGCCGAAACAAATTCAGGAATTAAAATAGAAATCGTTCCCCAGTGGAGTCGCCAAAAATTGTAGGGAATATTTCAAGCGTTAATCCCCAAGCTTGAACCCCACTGTGATCATACACTAAAGTACAGTGGCATCCAAAGGGAAAGAAGATAGAGCAAAAGAGTCGCCAACAAGTTTTAGGAACTTGTAAACTGTTCACGAGGTGAAGGTTACACCCCTTAACGATCCAAGAGATCATCAACTCCATAAGGTCTTGAACCAAATAAGGGTTCGGGGATGAAGGTACAAATCCAACCTAAAAGAGATTGAATCTGCCTAATAATAGGCCTCTACTTTATTCTGATCGTATTCATGTGCGCTTTCTGACTAACATGCAATCAATAGGATTAACCCTAAACCTGTTTATCTATGTTGGTTGAATTTAATGCACAAATAAATCTATTATTGGCGATCACTTGAATTATAATCATATTAACCCTAAACAAGATTATTAATTATCTTATTAAGCGTGATTACAAGTACCGATTCCCTTTAAACATGCATAAAAGGTGTGATCAAGCAATAACAATTAATATCAAGCAACATAATAATCATAATATAAAAATTTTAATCATAATCATAACAATTATAATAATCATAATAATAATAATAATTAAAAAATAATCATAATCATGTTAAAGCATAATAATAACAAGATCCTAGCATGATACTAACAAGATTAATAATAAACCCTAGCATGTCACTAAACATTAAAAATCAAATCTTTAACCTTAAACATGATACTAACAATAATAAATGTTAGGAAAGAACATAAAAGGCATCGTAACAATCATATTTAGTATTAAAGTTACCCTAGACATGATACTAGGAATATCATAATAACAACCTAAACATGATTTCTATATCATAACATCAATAAAAACCATTAAAGTACTTACTTTGATGCCTCGTACCTCTTTCTAATAACAAAATACACACGTTAGTAACTTCAAGGAAAATAATAAACAAACAATAATTAAATAATTGAAATAGAGATTTGGGACCAAACCCTCAGAAACTAAACCTTTCACGTCTAGGACGAAGGTAACTTCGAATATGGCTAGGTGTATCTAGATCTAATGAATGTGGAATTTTTATATTTGAGAGAAGCTAGTTTAGAAAAGAGGGAGAGAGTAATCAACAGAATCTTGATGAGAGTTGGTGAATGAAAACGAAATTTTTACGACGTTATTTATGGCGCACGTAAAACTAAACCAACGCCAACATTAGCGCTAGGCGCTACAGCTTGCGTTTGGCGCTGATTCAGAAAATCACGCGTTTTCTTTAAATCAGATAAAAATTGCCGTACAGGAGGATAAAATTGTATTTCCCTCAAATATGCTCTTTGATTTTAATTAAAACTCTGAAAAGTCAACAAAAAGTCAATTTACAAATGCTAATTGAATTAGGAATGAAGAGAACTTTCTAGAAGAATCTAGAAGACTAAAACCATTCTTAATTGCATTAGGAATGATAAATCTAAATTAGGCCCTCCCCTAGATCATTGGGCCGCATATAAGGCTCAAACCGGGCCTAGTTTAGTAAATTGGCCATAACCTCCTCAATATTCATCGGAATTGGGCTTATAATATATCGTTGGAAAGCTCTTGTCAAGCCCCATCCAATTACATGACTATTGGACCCATATCATGGACCAACAAAACTGGATTGGCTATTTTCTTAAAAATAAGTTTTCAAAAACAGAGAGAAGAGAAAAGAAATTAAAAAAATATCCGCAACACTAGACTTTCCACACTTTCACTTCATTTGATTACGATTCGATGCAAAAGGTACTCATCACTGGGTTTGGTTTTGGGGAGACACAAATGGGTGTCTACAGAAGCCCCCAATTTGACTGAGTTTAGAGAAACGCGAGTTTTGAAAACAAAAGTCAAAGTATCGATAGGGACGGAGAATGATTCAGAATGTTCTGCGATCCTAAATTACTCTTGTAACGCCGATACCTGCAAAAACTAGCGTTAGTTAAAAAGATAAAAGAGTTAAGAAACGTATATCTTGCACCGTCGAGCACACGTCTCTGAAAGTAACCGATTCGCTGTCGTATTGTCATTGTTTTGATGACCTCCTGCCAAGAGAATGCCATCCAGCTTGAAAACTGCTACGCTTGTAACTGTTCCCAATTTAGAAGATTGCTACGCTTGAAATGATCCTCCTCCGCATTGATAATATTCCACGTCCAAGGGGATACCATCGAAGATTGCTTCTCTTGAAACAATCCTCATCCGCATTGATAATATTCCACGTCCAAGGGAATACTATCGAAGATTGCTTCGCTTGAAACAATCCTCATCCGCATTGATAATATTCCACGTCCAAGGGAATAATACCGAAGATTGCTTCGCTTGAAACAATCCTCATCCGCATTATGACCATCTTCCACGTCCAAGGGAACATGATCGAAGACAATTTTGCTTGAAATCACCTTCAGTTGTTTGTGACAACTCTCCACAATCTAGGGAATGTCGTTGAAGATATCCTCGCTTGAAGCCATCCTCATTTGTTGAGATAACTTTCCAAAGAAATTATCGATGATCTCTGCCTGTCGATCCTTAAAAGCTCGCTTGAACTTTGCTTCCGCTATGCCTGTACGTCAGCACTTTTGTTGCTTCTGAACCTGTACGTCGGTGCCTTTTGCGAATGAACCACTATGTCGGTGCCTTTTGTTAATGAGCCAATGATTAGGCGCTTTAAGATAAGTGAGACGATCTTTCATCAGGTCGATCACTTTGTGCAATCAAGCCGATTACTAAAAATCGTGTCAAATTGCTTAGAGGGGCTAACTGGCGTACCAAGGAACCCAAAATATATTGCAAAGAGGTAGAACAACCTCCATGAGTGGCTGAGGGTCCTGGCGCCGCTGAAAAAACGTTAGCGCCAGACGCTGGGGTTGGCGCCAGGCGCCAAGCCTAATTGTTTGAAGCCAAAGCCTAGCGCTTGGCGCCAGAACGGGATATTCCTTAAATACCCCTTCTTCATTTTCGCTGTTTGCTCGTCGCGTTTTGGCTCGAAAACTTCCAGAATTTTGCTTGCTTCGTTCTTGCTCGTTTCTCAACCAAATTCACTCAAATTTGTTTCAAATCAAAGCTCTTTTCATCCATTTTCCCGATCTATGTAAGTTTTCTTCAAACTCACACCGATTTTTATGAATTTTGCATATGGTTATATTCAAATTTCATGAAATTTTCGAAACTTAGAATGCTTAATTCTCTTTATTTGTCAAATTTTATGCCATGAAATTGCTTGATTATGTTTATATATTGCCTTGGGAGTAATTTGAGACTTGTTTGACTTAATTTGGTTAAGAAATGAATGAATTGCCATTGTTAAACCTCTTGAGGTCGGGAATGGAATGTGGCCTGTTCTTGATGTTTTTGCTAGAAATTCTTGTCCAATTTGTCACAATAATTACTATAGTATTGCAATAAATTTTTTGATTTCTTGAAAAATGCCGTTATGCTCAATTTGAATTTGTGCTCTGTTTTAGTACTACGTACTCTTTTTTTTTTTTTTTGCGAACATAGTATCATGCGGCTAGGCGAACTTTAGATACTATAGAACCTTAATTTATGATAATTGTGCACAATGTAGCATGGCTAGACAGCGAGGCTCTGGTTCACGGTCCCGAGACACTCGACGAGAGCTTGAGCCCGTGGAGGACGACGCTGCGCCGTCCACTTCGCTTGGTCGACTTCCTGAGTGGGATGAGCGGACCTTGTACTTTTCTCCCGTCCACCATATTTCTGAGAGAGTGAGACGGGGTATCACTGTCGGGAGGACGCCTTGTCACGGTTCCGTCTGTGACGGCTTGGGCGATTTGTACAAGATGTACATCGCCACGGATGTCGAGACAAGACTCCTATGGGAGTCCTGCGGTCTTGCTGCGTTGTATGAGACCTCCGAGGCGATGGTTGCCTCCAGCGGGGGTCACCATGTAGTGCGTGCTCTGGTGGAGTTCTTCTGGACACCACCAACACTTTCCACTTTCCCTGGGGTGAGATGATGGTCACTTCCTATCGACTTCAGTCTCATCATAGGACTAGAGTTCAGCTCCGTGCCACTGCCGTTCGACAGTGGGATCAACGTCCCTGAGGTCGAGGAGTTATTTGGGTCGATTACCATTCAGGCTCGGGCTGAGGTAGAGTCATCTCAGTTCAGCGCCAGGGGGATTCGCCGCTCAACTCTGGCAGCGGCTTTTGACGATGGTGCGACCACCCGAGAGCAGAGGGTGCGCATCTTTGTGCTTATTTTTTTTGTCAGGGACGTTCTCCCCTGACAAGGGTAGTAGGGCGCTGCTTTACTACCTTCCTGGCGTCCGCGATCTACATCGGAGCAGGACTTATGACTGGGCTAGCTTGGCCTATGCTGACTTCATTCGTGCGTTGAGGGACTCGTGTCGACACCGGTCCTTTGGGACGAATGTTTGCTCTATCCAGCTTTTGGAGGGTCGTAGAGGTAAAAATTATTCCCTATAAAGTTTAGCTCTACATTTTAGCTAGTACTTGTTGATAATTTTAACTCCTTGTAGATCTGGTTCTATGAGTACTTCCCTTCCGATGCGCGCGAGACCGTCGCCGCGCAGGTTTCCAGTCATTGCTTCCTGGGCAGCCGCCGTGTGGGGATATCCACTGCGTATGTCCGAGACTGGATCATCGCGGTATGATTCTTTCTTATTTGCCATTTTTTGTGATGCTTTAGGTAGACTTTCTCCTGATTGAACGTTCTTTGCAGGAGCCTGAGATGTTGTACCGGCCGTGGGTCGGCCTGACAGTCCTTAGATTAGCCGCACAGTATTCTGCTGAGCGTCGCTCTCGGGACTTATGGAGCGATCGCATACCTGGGAGAAAGGGTTGCTAGACAGCATCCCTCCGATACCTTTGTCGTTCCTGCTCCTCCACCACATCACATGTTTGACGCCGCGAGGTTGTTGAGCATGTCAGAGGGAGCTGGTACCCCTTGGCAATCTTGCACTATCTTTGGCGGTGCTATACGGAGGAGCTACTGCCGTTGTTAGCTCCAGTTCCTGTACCGACTGAGGATGTGGCGGTACGACTTTTCAGCTTTTATTTTTCGTTAAGTATCCCCCCATTAATGCTTCATTGACTTGGTTTTTGCTTTATCAGGATGATGCTGCTGAGTTCGTGCCACCCCGTATGTCTATCCATTACCAGGGACATACGGGCCGATTGAGGAGATGATTCCTCCGGCTCCTGAGGACGAGCGCTTCGTAGAGCGGTCGATTCCTCGCCACCAGACTCGGGTAAGCTTATTTATTTGCAACTTTTGTCCACATATGTGTTATGTGTGTTTACTGACTTATTTCTTTGACAGTTCTCGCGCAAGGTGGTTTCGGCGATGTCACGATGTATAGATGCCTTCCGGAGCCAACTCGTCCGGATGAGGAACGTGGCTACCTGCCGTCGAGATGACGTCGTTCAGGAGATAGTCTTTTTTATATGTTTTGCACTACCGCTTCGATTTTGCCTTGTTTCTGATTTTAATTCCTTTTGCAGGGTCAGCCTATTGCTTCTCGTACCCGCACGAGACCTGAGGTGCGGAGGGATCCGGCGAGGTCTTGCTCGAGGCATCGCCGCACTACTTATAGGAGGTAGAGGCGGTCGCTCTAAGGCTGCCCGTGCTGATGTGGCAGAGGGCTCGGGTTCTTCCTCTGAGGTGCTCATGTTACGCCGATAGGCCAGGGAGAGTCTACCTCGGCTCTTAGAGGTG
>NW_018743832.1:0-28297 GCF_001683475.1 Chenopodium quinoa | reverse complement strand
ATCTTTGTAGAATGCATTTCACTTTCATTTGATTTAAATAACTTTGTTTGAATGCGTTTGACTTTCATTTGATTCAAATAGCTTTTTTTGAATGTGTTTGACTTTCATTTGATACAATTAGCTTTATTTGAATGTGTTTGACTTTCATTTGATACAATTAGCTTTGTTGAACGTATTTGACATTCATTTGATTAAAATAGCTTTGTTTGAATGTGTTTGACTTTCATTTGATTCAATTAGCTTTAGTTGAATGTGTTTGACTTTCATTTGATTCAATTTGCTTTGTTAAATGTATTTGACTTTCAGTTGATTCAATTAGCTTTGTAGAATGTATTTGACTCTCATTTGATTCAAATAGCTTTGTTTAAATGCGTTTAACTTTCATTTGATTCAATTAGCTTTGTAGAATTTTCACTTTCATTTAATTTAAACAACTTTGTTTGAATGTGTTTGACTTTCATTTGACTCAAATAGCTTTATTTGATTGCGTTTGACTTTCATTTGATACAATTAGCTTTGTAGAACGTATTTGACTTTCATTTGATTCAAAGCTTTGTTTGAATGTGTTTGACTTTCATTTGATTTAATTAGCTTTGTAGAATGTATTTGACTTTCATTTGAGTCAAATAACTTTGTTTGACTGTGTTTGACTTTCATTTGTTTCAATTTGCTTTGTAGAATGTATTTGACTTTCATTTTATTCAAATAGCTTTGTTTGAATGTGTTTGACTTTCATTTGATTCAATTAGCTTTGTAGAATGTATTTGACATTCATTTAATTAAAATAGCTTTGTTTGAATGTGTTTGACTTTCATTTGATTCAATTAGCTTTAAAGAATGTATTTGACTTTCATTTGATTCAAATAGCTTTGTTTAAATGTGTTTGACTTACAATTGATTCAATTAGCTTTGTAGAATGTGTTAAACTGTCATTTGATTCAAATAGCTTTGTTTGAATGTGTTTGAATTTCATTTAGATCAATTTGCTTTGTAGAATGCATTTCACTTTCATTTGATTTATATAGCTTTGTTTGAATGTGTTTGACTTTCATTTAAATTAAAAAGCTTTTTTTGAATGTGTTTGACTTTCATTTGATTTAAAAGCCTTTGTTTGAATGTGTTTGACTTTCATTTGATTCAATTAGCTTTGTAGAATGTATTTTACTTTTATTTGATTTAATTAGCTTTGTTTGAATTTATTTGACTCTCATTTGATTCAAATAGCTTTGTAGAATGTGTTTGACTTTCATTTGATTCAATTAGTTTTGTAGAATGTATTTGACTTTCATTTGATTCAAATAGCTTTATTTGAATGTGTTTGACTTTCATTTGATTCAATTAGCTTTGTAGAATGTATTTGACGCTCATTTGATTCAAATAGCTTTGTTTGAATGTGTTTGACTTTCATTTGATTCAAATAGCTTTGTTTGAATGTGTTTTACTTTCATTTGATTCAATTAGCTTTGTAGAATGTATTTGACTTTCATTTGATTAAAATAGCTTTTTTGAATGTGCTTGACTTTCATTTGATTCAATTAGCTTTGTTTGAATGTGCTTGACTTTCATTGATTCAATTAGCTTTGTTTGAATGTGTTTGACTTTTATTTGATTCAATTAGCTTTGTTGAATGTGTTTGACTTTCATTTATTTCAATTAGCTTTGTAGAATGTATTTGACTCTCATTTGATTCAAATAGCTTTGTTTGAATGCGTTTAACTTTCATTTGATTCAATTAGCTTTGTAGAATACATTTCACTTTCATTTAATTTAAACAACTTTGTTTGAATGTGTTTGACTGTCATTTGACTCAAATAGCTTTATTTGATTGCGTTTGACTTTCATTTGATACAATTAGCTTTGTAGAACGTATTTGACTTTCATTTGATTCAAATAGCTTTGTTTGAATGTGTTTGACTTTCAATTGATTCAATTAGCTTTTGTAGAATGTATTTGACTTTCATTTCATTAAAATAGCTTTGTTTGAATGTGCTTGACTTTCATTTGATTCAATTAGCTTTGTTTGAATGTGTTTGACTTTAATTTGATTCAATTAGCTTTGTTGAATGAATTTGACTTTCATTTGATTCAATTAGCTTTGTAGAATGTATTAGACTTCATTTGATTCAAATAGCTTTGTTTGAATGCGTTTAACTTTCATTTGATTCAATTATCTTTGTAGAATGCATTTCACTTTCATTTGATTTAAATAACTTTGTTTGAATGCGTTTGACTTTCATTTGATTCAAATAGCTTTTTTGAATGTGTTTGACTTTCATTTGATTTAGCTTTAAATGTGTTTTGACTTTCATTTGATCAATTAGCTTTGTTGAACGTATTTGACATTCATTTGATTAAATTAGCTTTGTTTGAATATGTTTGACTTTGATTCAATTAGCTTTGTAGAATGTATTTGACTTTTATTTGATTTAATTAGCTTTGTTTGAATGTGTTTGACTTTCATTTGATTCAATTAGCTTTGTAGAATGTATTTGACTTCATTTGATTCTTTGTTGAATGTGTTGACTTTCATTTGATTCAATTAGCTTTGTTTGAATGTGTTTGACTTTAAATTAATTCAATTAGCTTCGTAGAATGTATTAGACTTTTATTTGATTTAATTAGCTTTGTTTGAATGTATTTGACTCTCATTTGATTCAAATAGCTTTGTTTGAATGTGTTTGACTTTCATTTGATTCAAATAGCTTTGTTTGAATGTGTTTGACTTTCATTTGATTCAATTAGCTTTGTAGAATGTATTTGACTTTCATTTCATTAAAATAGCTTTGTTTGAATGTGCTTGACTTTCATTTGATTCAATTAGCTTTGTTTGAATGTGTTTGACTTTTATTTGATTCAATTAGCTTTGTTGAATGAATTTGACTTTCATTTGATTCAATTAGCTTTGTAGAATGTATTAGACTCTCATTTGATTCAAATAGCTTTGTTTGAATGCGTTTAACTTTCATTTGATTCAATTATCTTTGTAGAATGCATTTCACTTTCATTTGATTTAAATAACTTTGTTTGAATGCGTTTGACTTTCATTTGATTCAAATAGCTTTATTTGAATGTGTTTGACTTTCATTTGATACAATTAGCTTTATTTGAATGTGTTTGACTTTCATTTGATACAATTAGCTTTGTTGAACGTATTTGACATTCATTTGATTAAAATAGCTTTGTTTGAATATGTTTGACTTTCATTTGATTCAATTAGCTTTAGTTGAATGTGTTTGACTTTCATTTGATTCAATTTGCTTTGTTAAATGTATTTGACTTTCAGTTGATTCAATTAGCTTTGTAGAATGTATTTGACTCTCATTTGATTCAAATAGCTTTGTTTAAATGCATTTAACTTTCATTTGATTCAATTAGCTTTGTAGAATACATTTCACTTTCATTTAATTTAAACAACTTTGTTTGAATGTGTTTGACTTTCATTTGACTCAAATAGCTTTATTTGATTGCGTTTGACTTTCATTTGATACAATTAGCTTTGTAGAACGTATTTGACTTTCATTTGATTCAAATAGCTTTGTTTGAATGTGTTTGACTTTCATTTGATTAAATTAGCTTTGTAGAATGTATTTGACTTTCATTTGAGTCAAATAACTTTGTTTGACTGTGTTTGACTTTCATTTGTTTCAATTTGCTTTGTAGAATGTATTTGACTTTCATTTTATTCAAATAGCTTTGTTTGAATGTGTTTGACTTTCATTTGATTCAATTAGCTTTGTAGAATGTATTTGACATTCATTTAATTAAAATAGCTTTGTTTGAATGTGTTTGACTTTCATTTGATTCAATTAGCTTTGTTTGAATGTGTTTGACTTTCATTTGATTCAATTAGCTTTAAAGAATGTATTTGACTTTCATTTGATTCAAATAGCTTTGTTTAAATGTGTTTGACTTACAATTGATTCAATTAGCTTTGTAGAATGTGTTAGACTGTCATTTGATTCAAATAGCTTTGTTTGAATGTGTTTGAATTTCATTTAGATCAATTTGCTTTGTAGAATGCATTTCACTTTCATTTGATTTATATAGCTTTGTTTGAATGTGTTTGACTTTCATTTAAATTAAAAAGCTTTTTTTGAATGTGTTTGACTTTCATTTGATTTAAAAGCCTTTGTTTGAATGTGTTTGACTTTCATTTGATTCAATTAGCTTTGTAGAATGTATTTTACTTTTATTTGATTTAATTAGCTTTGTTTGAATTTATTTGACTCTCATTTGATTCAAATAGCTTTGTTTGAATGTGTTTGACTTTCATTTGATTCAATTAGTTTTGTAGAATGTATTTGACTTTCATTTGATTCAAATAGCTTTATTTGAATGTGTTTGACTTTCATTTGATTCAATTAGCTTTGTGTATTTGACGCTCATTTGATTCAATAGCTTTGTTTGAATGTGTTTGACTTTCATTTGATTCAAATAGCTTTGTTGAATGTGTTTTACTTTCATTTGATTCAATTAGCTTTGTAGAATGTATTTGACTTCATTTGATTAAAATAGCTTTGTTTGAATGTGCTTGACTTTCATTTGATTCAATTAGCTTTGTTTGAATGTGTTTGACTTTCATTTGATTCAATTAGCTTTGTTGAATGTATTTGACTCTCATTTGATTCAATTAGCTTTGTTTGAATGTGTTTGACTTTCATTTATTTCAATTAGCTTTGTAGAATGTATTTGACTCTCATTTGATTCAAATAGCTTTGTTTGAATGCGTTTAACTTTCATTTGATTCAATTAGCTTTGTAGAATACATTTCACTTTCATTTAATTTAAACAACTTTGTTTGAATGTGTTTGACTGTCATTTGACTCAAATAGCTTTATTTGATTGCGTTTGACTTTCATTTGATACAATTAGCTTTGTAGAACGTATTTGACTTTCATTTGATTCAAATAGCTTTGTTTGAATGTGTTTGACTTTTCAATTGATTCAATTAGCTTTGTAGAATGTATTTTACTGTCATTTAATTCAAATAGCTTTGTTTGAATGTGTTTGAATTTCATTTAATTCAATTTGCTTTGTAGAATGCATTTCACTTTCATTTGATTTATATAGCTTTGTTTGAATGTGTTTGACCTTCATTTAAATTAAAAGCTTTTTTTGAATGTGTTTGACTTTCATTTCATTTAAAAGACTTTTTTTGAATGTGTTTGACTTTCATTTGATTCAATTAGCTTTGTAGAATTTATTTTACTTTTATTTTATTTAATTAGCTTTGTTTGAATTTATTTGACTCTCATTTGATTCAAATAGCTTTGTTTGAATGTGTTTGACTTTCATTTGATTCAATTAGCTTTGTAGAATGTATTTGACTTTCATTTGATTCAAATAGCTTTATTTGAATGTGTTTGACTTTTATTTGATTCAATTAGCTTTGTAGAATGTATTTGACTTTCATTTGATTCGAAATCTTTGTTTGAATGTGTTTGACTTTCATTTGATTCAATTAGCTTTGTTTGAATGTGTTTGATTTAAATTAATTCAATTAGCTTCGTAGAATGTATTAGACTTTTATTTGATTTAATTAGCTTTGTTTGAATGTATTTGACTCTCATTTGATTCAAATAGCTTTGTTTGAATGTGTTTGACTTTCATTTGATTCAAATAGCTTTGTTTGAATGTGTTTGACTTTCATTTGATTCAATTAGCTTTGTAGAATGTATTTGACTTTCATTTCATTAAAATAGCTTTGTTTGAATGTGCTTGACTTTCATTTGATTCAATTAGCTTTGTTGAATGTGTTTGACTTTTATTTGATTCAATTAGCTTTGTTGAATGAATTTGACTTTCATTTGATTCAATTAGCTTTGTAGAATGTATTAGACTCTCATTTGATTCAAATAGCTTTGTTTGAATGCGTTTAACTTTCATTTGATTCAATTATCTTTGTAGAATGCATTTCACTTTCATTTGATTTAAATAACTTTGTTTGAATGCGTTTGACTTTCATTTGATTCAAATAGCTTTTTTGAATGTGTTTGACTTTCATTTGATACAATTAGCTTTATTTGAATGTGTTTGACTTTCATTTGATACAATTAGCTTTGTTGAACGTATTTGACATTCATTTGATTAAAATAGCTTTGTTTGAATGTGTTTGACTTTCATTTGATTCAATTAGCTTTAGTTGAATGTGTTTGACTTTCATTTGATTCAATTTGCTTTGTTAAATGTATTTGACTTTCAGTTGATTCAATTAGCTTTGTAGAATGTATTTGACTCTCATTTGATTCAAATAGCTTTGTTTAAATGCGTTTAACTTTCATTTGATTCAATTAGCTTTGTAGAATACATTTCACTTTCATTTAATTTAAACAACTTTGTTTGAATGTGTTTGACTTTCATTTGACTCAAATAGCTTTATTTGATTGCGTTTGACTTTCATTTGATACAATTAGCTTTGTAGAACGTATTTGACTTTCATTTGATTCAAATAGCTTTGTTTGAATGTGTTTGACTTTCATTTGATTTAATTAGCTTTGTAGAATGTATTTGACTTTCATTTGAGTCAAATAACTTTGTTTGACTGTGTTTGACTTTCATTTGTTTCAATTTGCTTTGTAGAATGTATTTGACTTTCATTTTATTCAAATAGCTTTGTTTGAATGTGTTTGACTTTCATTTGATTCAATTAGCTTTGTAGAATGTATTTGACATTCATTTAATTAAAATAGCTTTGTTTGAATGTGTTTGACTTTCATTTGATTCAATTAGCTTTAAAGAATGTATTTGACTTTCATTTGATTCAAATAGCTTTGTTTAAATGTGTTTGACTTACAATTGATTCAATTAGCTTTGTAGAATGTGTTAAACTGTCATTTGATTCAAATAGCTTTGTTTGAATGTGTTTGAATTTCATTTAGATCAATTTGCTTTGTAGAATGCATTTCACTTTCATTTGATTTATATAGCTTTGTTTGAATGTGTTTGACTTTCATTTAAATTAAAAAGCTTTTTTTGAATGTGTTTGACTTTCATTTGATTTAAAAGCCTTTGTTTGAATGTGTTTGACTTTCATTTGATTCAATTAGCTTTGTAGAATGTATTTTACTTTTATTTGATTTAATTAGCTTTGTTTGAATTTATTTGACTCTCATTTGATTCAAATAGCTTTGTAGAATGTGTTTGACTTTCATTTGATTCAATTAGTTTTGTAGAATGTATTTGACTTTCATTTGATTCAAATAGCTTTATTTGAATGTGTTTGACTTTCATTTGATTCAATTAGCTTTGTAGAATGTATTTGACGCTCATTTGATTCAAATAGCTTTGTTTGAATGTGTTTGACTTTCATTTGATTCAAATAGCTTTGTTTGAATGTGTTTTACTTTCATTTGATTCAATTAGCTTTGTAGAATGTATTTGACTTTCATTTGATTAAAATAGCTTTGTTTGAATGTGCTTGACTTTCATTGATTCAATTAGCTTTGTTTGAATGTGCTTGACTTTCATTGATTCAATTAGCTTTGTTTGAATGTGTTTGACTTTTATTTGATTCAATTAGCTTTGTTTGAATGTGTTTGACTTTCATTTATTCAATTAGCTTTGTAGAATGTATTTGACTCTCATTTGATTCAAATAGCTTTGTTTGAATGCGTTTAACTTTCATTTGATTCAATTAGCTTTGTAGAATACATTTCACTTTCATTTAATTTAAACAACTTTGTTTGAATGTGTTTGACTGTCATTTGACTCAAATAGCTTTATTTGATTGCGTTTGACTTTCATTTGATACAATTAGCTTTGTAGAACGTATTTGACTTTCATTTGATTCAAATAGCTTTGTTTGAATGTGTTTGACTTTCAATTGATTCAATTAGCTTTGTAGAATGTATTTTACTGTCATTTAATTCAAATAGCTTTGTTTGAATGTGTTTGAATTTCATTTAATTCAATTTGCTTTGTAGAATGCATTTCACTTTCATTTGATTTATATAGCTTTGTTTGAATGTGTTTGACCTTCATTTAAATTAAAAAGCTTTTTTGAATGTGTTTGACTTTCATTTCATTTAAAAGACTTTTTTTGAATGTGTTTGACTTTCATTTGATTCAATTAGCTTTGTAGAATTTATTTTACTTTTATTTTATTTAATTAGCTTTGTTTGAATTTATTTGACTCTCATTTGATTCAAATAGCTTTGTTTGAATGTGTTTGACTTTCATTTGATTCAATTAGCTTTGTAGAATGTATTTGACTTTCATTTGATTCAAATAGCTTTATTTGAATGTGTTTGACTTTTATTTGATTCAATTAGCTTTGTAGAATGTATTTGACTTTCATTTGATTCGAAATCTTTGTTTGAATGTGTTTGACTTTCATTTGATTCAATTAGCTTTGTTTGAATGTGTTTGACTTTAAATTAATTCAATTAGCTTCGTAGAATGTATTAGACTTTTATTTGATTTAATTAGCTTTGTTTGAATGTATTTGACTCTCATTTGATTCAAATAGCTTTGTTTGAATGTGTTTGACTTTCATTTGATTCAAATAGCTTTGTTTGAATGTGTTTGACTTTCATTTGATTCAATTAGCTTTGTAGAATGTATTTGACTTTCATTTCATTAAAATAGCTTTGTTTGAATGTGCTTGACTTTCATTTGATTCAATTAGCTTTGTTTGAATGTGTTTGACTTTTATTTGATTCAATTAGCTTTGTTGAATGAATTTGACTTTCATTTGATTCAATTAGCTTTGTAGAATGTATTAGACTCTCATTTGATTCAAATAGCTTTGTTTGAATGCGTTTAACTTTCATTTGATTCAATTATCTTTGTAGAATGCATTTCACTTTCATTTGATTTAAATAACTTTGTTTGAATGCGTTTGACTTTCATTTGATTCAAATAGCTTTTTTTGAATGTGTTTGACTTTCATTTGATACAATTAGCTTTATTTGAATGTGTTTGACTTTCATTTGATACAATTAGCTTTGTTGAACGTATTTGACATTCATTTGATTAAAATAGCTTTGTTTGAATGTGTTTGACTTTCATTTGATTCAATTAGCTTTAGTTGAATGTGTTTGACTTTCATTTGATTCAATTTGCTTTGTTAAATGTATTTGACTTTCAGTTGATTCAATTAGCTTTGTAGAATGTATTTGACTCTCATTTGATTCAAATAGCTTTGTTTAAATGCGTTTAACTTTCATTTGATTCAATTAGCTTTGTAGAATACATTTCACTTTCATTTAATTTAAACAACTTTGTTTGAATGTGTTTGACTTTCATTTGACTCAAATAGCTTTATTTGATTACGTTTGACTTTCATTTGATACAATTAGCTTTGTAGAACGTATTTGACTTTCATTTGATTCAAATAGCTTTGTTTGAATGTGTTTGACTTTCATTTGATTTAATTAGCTTTGTAGAATGTATTTGACTTTCATTTGAGTCAAATAACTTTGTTTGACTGTGTTTGACTTTCATTTGTTTCAATTTGCTTTGTAGAATGTATTTGACTTTCATTTTATTCAAATAGCTTTGTTTGAATGTGTTTGACTTTCATTTGATTCAATTAGCTTTGTAGAATGTATTTGACATTCATTTAATTAAAATAGCTTTGTTTGAATGTGTTTGACTTTCATTTGATTCAATTAGCTTTAAAGAATGTATTTGACTTTCATTTGATTCAAATAGCTTTGTTTAAATGTGTTTGACTTACAATTGATTCAATTAGCTTTGTAGAATGTGTTAAACTGTCATTTGATTCAAATAGCTTTGTTTGAATGTGTTTGAATTTCATTTAGATCAATTTGCTTTGTAGAATGCATTTCACTTTCATTTGATTTATAAAGCTTTGTTTGAATGTGTTTGACTTTCATTTAAATTAAAAAGCTTTTTTTGAATGTGTTTGACTTTCATTTGATTTAAAAGCCTTTGTTTGAATGTGTTTGACTTTCATTTGATTCAATTAGTTTTGTAGAATGTATTTTACTTTTATTTGATTTAATTAGCTTTGTTTGAATTTATTTGACTCTCATTTGATTCAAATAGCTTTGTAGAATGTGTTTGACTTTCATTTGATTCCTTCATTTGATTCAATAGCTTTGAATGTTTGACTTTCATTTGATTCAATAGCTTCTCATTTGATTCAAATAGCTTTGTTTGAATGTGTTTGACTTTCATTTGATTCAAATAGCTTTGTTTGAATGTGTTTTACTTTCATTTGATTCAATTAGCTTTGTAGAATGTATTTGACTTTCATTTGATTAAAATAGCTTTGTTTGAATGTGCTTGACTTTCATTTGATTCAATTAGCTTTGTTTGAATGTGCTTGACTTTCATTGATTCAATTAGCTTTGTTTGAATGTGTTTGACTTTTATTTGATTCAATTAGCTTTGTTTGAATGTGTTTGACTTTCATTTATTTCAATTAGCTTTGTAGAATGTATTTGACTCTCATTTGATTCAAATAGCTTTGTTTGAATGCGTTTAACTTTCATTTGATTCAATTAGCTTTGTAGAATACATTTCACTTTCATTTAATTTAAACAACTTTGTTTGAATGTGTTTGACTGTCATTTGACTCAAATAGCTTTATTTGATTGCGTTTGACTTTCATTTGATACAATTAGCTTTGTAGAACGTATTTGACTTTCATTTGATTCAAATAGCTTTGTTTGAATGTGTTTGACTTTCAATTGATTCAATTAGCTTTGTAGAATGTATTTGACTTTCATTTCATTAAAATAGCTTTGTTTGAATGTGCTTGACTTTCATTTGATTCAATTAGCTTTGTTTGAATGTGTTTGACTTTCATTTGATTCAATTAGCTTTCTTTCATTTGTCTCTCATTTGATTCAAATAGCTTTGTTTGAATGCGTTTAACTTTCATTTGATTCAATTATCTTTGTAGAATGCATTTCACTTTCATTTGATTTAAATAACTTTGTTTGAATGCGTTTGACTTTCATTTGATTAAATAGCTTTTTTTGAATGTGTTTGACTTTCATTTGACAATTAGCTTTATTTGAATGTGTTTGACTTTCATTTGATACAATTAGCTTTGTTGAATATTTGACATTCATTTGATTAAATTAGCTTTGTTTGAATATGTTTGACTTTTATTGATTCAATTAGCTTTGTAGAATGTATTTGACTTTTATTTGATTTAATTAGCTTTGTTTGAATGTGTTTGACTTTCATTTGATTCAATTAGGTTTGTAGAATGTATTTGACTTTCATTTGATTAAAATAGCTTTGTTTGAATGTGTTGACTTTCATTTGATTTTAGCTTTGTTTGAATGTGTTTGACTTTAAATTAATTCAATTAGCTTCGTAGAATGTATTAGACTTTTATTTGATTTAATTAGCTTTGTTTGAATGTATTTGACTCTCATTTGATTCAAATAGCTTTGTTTGAATGTGTTTGACTTTCATTTGATTCAAATAGCTTTGTTTGAATGTGTTTGACTTTCATTTGATTCAATTAGCTTTGTAGAATGTATTTGACTTTCATTTCATTAAAATAGCTTTGTTTGAATGTGCTTGACTTTCATTTGATTCAATTAGCTTTGTTTGAATGTGTTTGACTTTTATTTGATTCAATTAGCTTTGTTGAATGAATTTGACTTTCATTTGATTCAATTAGCTTTGTAGAATGTATTAGACTCTCATTTGATTCAAATAGCTTTGTTTGAATGCGTTTAACTTTCATTTGATTCAATTATCTTTGTAGAATGCATTTCACTTTCATTTGATTTAAATAACTTTGTTTGAATGCGTTTGACTTTCATTTGATTCAAATAGCTTTTTTGAATGTGTTTGACTTTCATTTGATACAATTAGCTTTATTTGAATGTGTTTGACTTTCATTTGATACAATTAGCTTTGTTGAACGTATTTGACATTCATTTGATTAAAATAGCTTTGTTTGAATATGTTTGACTTTCATTTGATTCAATTAGCTTTAGTTGAATGTGTTTGACTTTCATTTGATTCAATTTGCTTTGTTAAATGTATTTGACTTTCAGTTGATTCAATTAGCTTTGTAGAATGTATTTGACTCTCATTTGATTCAAATAGCTTTGTTTAAATGCATTTAACTTTCATTTGATTCAATTAGCTTTGTAGAATACATTTCACTTTCATTTAATTTAAACAACTTTGTTTGAATGTGTTTGACTTTCATTTGACTCAAATAGCTTTATTTGATTGCGTTTGACTTTCATTTGATACAATTAGCTTTGTAGAACGTATTTGACTTTCATTTGATTCAAATAGCTTTGTTTGAATGTGTTTGACTTTCATTTGATTAAATTAGCTTTGTAGAATGTATTTGACTTTCATTTGAGTCAAATAACTTTGTTTGACTGTGTTTGACTTTCATTTGTTTCAATTTGCTTTGTAGAATGTATTTGACTTTCATTTTATTCAAATAGCTTTGTTTGAATGTGTTTGACTTTCATTTGATTCAATTAGCTTTGTAGAATGTATTTGACATTCATTTAATTAAAATAGCTTTGTTTGAATGTGTTTGACTTTCATTTGATTCAATTAGCTTTGTTTGAATGTGTTTGACTTCATTTGATTCAATTAGCTTTGAATGTATTTGACTTTCATTTGATTCAAATAGCTTTGTTTAAATGTGTTTGACTTACAATTGATTCAATTAGCTTTGTAGAATGTGTTAGACTGTCATTTGATTCAAATAGCTTTGTTTGAATGTGTTTGAATTTCATTTAGATCAATTTGCTTTGTAGAATGCATTTCACTTTCATTTGATTTATATAGCTTTGTTTGAATGTGTTTGACTTTCATTTAAATTAAAAAGCTTTTTTTGAATGTGTTTGACTTTCATTTGATTTAAAAGCTTTGTTTGAATGTGTTTGACTTTCATTTGATTCAATTAGCTTTGTAGAATGTATTTTACTTTTATTTGATTTAATTAGCTTTGTTTGAATTTATTTGACTCTCATTTGATTCAAATAGCTTTGTTTGAATGTGTTTGACTTTCATTTGATTCAATTAGTTTTGTAGAATGTATTTGACTTTCATTTGATTCAAATAGCTTTATTTGAATGTGTTTGACTTTCATTTGATTCAATTAGCTTTGTAGAATGTTTTGACGCTCATTTGATTCAAATAGCTTTGTTTGAATGTGTTTGACTTTCATTTGATTCAAATAGCTTTGTTTGAATGTGTTTTACTTTCATTTGATTCAATTAGCTTTGTAGAATGTATTTGACTTTCATTTGATTAAAATAGCTTTGTTTGAATGTGCTTTGACTTTCATTTGATTCAATTAGCTTTGTTTGAATGTGTTTGACTTTCATTTGTTCAATTAGCTTTGTTGAATGTATTTGACTTCATTTGATTCAATTAGCTTTGTTTGAATGTGTTTGACTTTCATTTATTTCAATTAGCTTTGTAGAATGTATTTGACTCTCATTTGATTCAAATAGCTTTGTTTGAATGCGTTTAACTTTCATTTGATTCAATTAGCTTTGTAGAATACATTTCACTTTCATTTAATTTAAACAACTTTGTTTGAATGTGTTTGACTGTCATTTGACTCAATAGCTTTTTTGATTGCGTTTGACTTTCATTTGATACAATTAGCTTTGTAGAACGTATTTGACTTTCATTTGATTCAAATAGCTTTGTTTGAATGTGTTTGACTTTCAATTGATTCAATTAGCTTTGTAGAATGTATTTGACTTTCATTTGATTAAAATAGCTTTGTTTGAATGTGCTTGACTTTCATTTTATTCAATTAGCTTGTTTGAATGTGTTTGACTTTCATTTGATTCAATTAGCTTTGTTTGAATGTGTTTGACTATCATTTGATTCAATGTATTTGACTCTTTGATTCAAATAGCTTTGTTTGAATGCGTTTAACTTTCATTTGATTCAATTAGCTTTGTAGAATACATTTCACTTTCATTTAATTTAAATAACTTTGTTTGAATGTGTTTGACTTTCATTTGACTCAAATAGCTTTATTTGATTGCGTTTGACTTTCATTTGATACAATTAGCTTTGTAGAACTTATTTAACTTTCATTTGATTCAAATAGCTTTGTTTGAATGTGTTTGACATTCATTTGATTCCATCAGCTTTGTAGAATATCTTTGACTTTCAATTGATTCAAATAGCTTTGTTTGAATGTGTTTGACTTTCATTTGATTCAATTAGCTTTGTAGAATGTATTTGACTTTCATTTGATTCAAATAGCTTTGTTTGAATGTGTTTGACTTTCATTTGATTCAATTAGCTTTGTTGAATGTATTTGACTTTCATTTGATTCAAATAGCTTTGTTTGAATGCGTTTAACTTTCATTTGATTCAATTAGCTTTGTAGAATACATTTCACTTTCATTTAATTTAAACAACTTTGTTTGAATGTGTTTGACTTTCATTTGACTCAAATAGCTTTATTTGATTGCGTTTGACTTTCATTTGATACAATTAGCTTTCTAGAACGTATTTGACTTTCATTTGATTCAAATAGCTTTGTTTGAATGTGTTTGACTTTCATTTGATTCAATTAGCTTTGTAGAATGTATTTGACTTTCATTTGATTAAAATAGCTTTGTTTGAATGTGCTTGACTTTCATTTTATTCAATTAGCTTTGTTTGAATGTGTTTGACTTTCATTTGATTCAATTAGCTTTGTTTGAATGTGTTTGACTATCATTTGATTCAATTAGCTTTGTAGAATGTATTTGACTCTCATTTGATTCAAATAGCTTTGTTTGAATGCGTTTAACTTTCATTTGATTCAATTAGCTTTGTAGAATACATTTCACTTTCATTTAATTTAAATAACTTTGTTTGAATGTGTTTAACTTTCATTTGACTCAAATAGCTTTATTTGATTGCGTTTGACTTTCATTTGATACAATTAGCTTTGTAGAACTTATTTGACTTTCATTTGATTCAAATAGCTTTGTTTGAATGTGTTTGACATTCATTTGATTCCATCAGCTTTGTAGAATATCTTTGACTTTCAATGATTCAAATAGCTTTGTTTGAATGTGTTTGACTTTCATTTGATTCAATTAGCTTTGTAGAATGTATTTGACTTTCATTTGATTCAAATAGCTTTGTTTGAATGTGTTTGACTTTCATTTGATTCAATTAGCTTTGTAGAATGTATTTGACTTTCATTTGATTAATATAGCTTTGTTTGAATGTGCTTGACTTTCATTTGATTCAATTAGCTTCGTTGAATGTGTTTGACTTTCATTTGATTCAATTAGCTTTGTTGAATGTATTTGACTTTCATTTTTCAATTAGCTTTGTTTGAATGTGTTTGACTTTCATTTGATTCAATTAGCTTTGTAGAATGTATTTGACTCTCATTTGATTCAAATAGCTTTTTTGAATGCGTTTAATTTTCATTTGATTCAATAAGCTTAGTAGAATACATTTCATTTCATTTTTAAACAACTTTGTTTGAATGTGTTTGACTTTCATTTGACTCAAATAGCTTTATTTGATTGCGTTTGACTTTCATTTGATACAATTAGCTTTGTAGAATGTATTTGACTTTCATTTGATTCAAATAGCTTTGTTTGAATGTGTTTGACTTTCATTTGATTCAATTAGCTTTGTAGAATGTATTTGACTTTCATTTGACTTTGTTTGAATTTGCTTGAATTTCATTTGATTCAATTAGCTTCGTTTGAATGTGTTTGACTTTCATTTGATGCTTTCATTTGACTTTATTTGATTCAAATAGCTTTGTTTGAATGTGTTTGACTTTCATTTGATTCAATTTGCTTTGTAGAATGTATTTGACTTTCATTTGCTTTCATTCATTTGATTGCTTTGTAGAATGACTTTCAATTGATTCAAATAGCTTTGTTTGAATGTGTTTGACTTTCATTTGATTCAATTAGAGAATGTATTTGACTTTCATTTGATTCACTTTGTTTGAATGTGTTTGACTTTCATTTGATTCAATTAGCTTTGTTGAATGTATTTGACTTTCATTTGATTCAAATAGCTTTGTTTGAATGCGTTTAACTTTCATTTGATTCAATTAGCTTTGTAGAATACATTTCACTTTCATTTAATTTAAACAACTTTGTTTGAATGTGTTTGACTTTCATTTGACTCAAAGCTTTATTTGATTGCGTTTGACTTTCATTTGATACAATTAGCTTTCTAGAACGTATTTGACTTTCATTTGATTCAAATAGCTTTGTTTGAATGTGTTTGACTTTCATTTGATTCAATTAGCTTTGTAGAATGTATTTGACTTTCATTTGATTAAAATAGCTTTGTTTGAATGTGCTTGACTTTCATTTCAATTAGCTTTGTTTGAATGTGTTTGACTTTCATTTGATTCAATTAGCTTTGTTTGAATGTGTTTGACTTCATTTGATTCAATTAGCTTTGTTGTATTTGACTCTCATTTGATTCAAATAGCTTTGTTTGAATGCGTTTAACTTTCATTTGATTCAATTAGCTTTGTAGAATACATTTCACTTTCATTTAATTTAAATAACTTTGTTTGAATGTGTTTAACTTTCATTTGACTCAAATAGCTTTATTTGATTGCGTTTGACTTTCATTTGATACAATTAGCTTTGTAGAACTTATTTGACTTTCATTTGATTCAAATAGCTTTGTTTGAATGTGTTTGACATTCATTTGATTCCATCAGCTTTGTAGAATATCTTTGACTTTCAATGATTCAAATAGCTTTGTTTGAATGTGTTTGACTTTCATTTGATTCAATTAGCTTTGTAGAATGTATTTGACTTTCATTTGATTCAAATAGCTTTGTTTGAATGTGTTTGACTTTCATTTGATTCAATTAGCTTTGTAGAATGTATTTGACTTTCATTTGATTCTTTTTTGAATGTGCTTGACTTTCATTTGATTCAATTAGCTTTGTTGAATGTGTTTGACTTTCATTTGATTCAATTAGCTTTGTTGAATGTATTTGACTTTCATTTGCTTTGTTTGAATGTGTTTGACTTTCATTTGATTCACTTTGTAGAACTTTCATTTGATTCAAATAGCTTTGTTTGAATGTGTTTGACTTTCATTTGATTCAATTAGCTTTGTAGAATGTATTTGACTTTCATTTCTTGACTTTCATTTGATTCAATTAGCTTTGTGAATGTGTTTGACTTTCATTTGATTCAATTAGCTTTGTTGAATGTATTTGACTTTCATTATTCAATTAGCTTTGTTTGAATGTGTTTGACTTTCATTTGATTCAATTAGCTTTGTAGAATGTATTTGACTCTCATTTGATTCAAATAGCTTTGTTTGAATGCTTTTAACTTTCATTTGATTCAATTAGCTTAGTAGAATACATTTCACTTTCATTCAATTTAAACAACTTTGTTTGAATGTGTTTGACTTTCATTTGACTCAAATAGCTTTATTTGATTGCGTTTTACTTTCATTTTATACAATTAGCTTTGTAGAATGTATTTGACTTTCATTTGATTCAAATAGCTTTGTTTGAATGTGTTTGACTTTCATTTGATTCAATTAGCTTTGTAGAATGTATTTGACTTTCATTTGATGTTTGAATTTGTTGAATTTCATTTGATTCAATTAGCTTGTTTGAATGTGTTTGACTTTCATTTGATTCAATTAGCTTTGTAGAATATTTGACTTTTTTTGATTCAAATAGCTTTGTTTGAATGTGTTTGACTTTCATTTGATTCAATTAGCTTTGTAGAATGTATTTGACTTTCATTTGATTAAAATAGCTTTCTTGACTTTCATTTTATTCAATTAGCTTGTTTGAATGTGTTTGACTTTCATTTGATTCAATTAGCTTTGTTTGAATGTGTTTGACTTTCATTTGATTCAATTAGCTTTGTAGAACGTATTTGACTTTCATTTGATTCAAATAGCTTTGTTTGAATGTGTTTGACTTTCATTTGATTCAATTAGCTTTGTAGAATGTATTTGACTTTCATTTGATTAAAATAGCTTTGTTTGAATGTTGACTTTCATTTTATTCAATTAGCTTGTTTGAATGTGTTGACTTTCATTTGATTCATTAGCTTTGTTTGAATGTGTTTGACTTCATTTGATTCAATGCTCTTTGATTCAAATAGCTTTGTTTGAATGCGTTTAACTTTCATTTGATTCAATTAGCTTTGTAGAATACATTTCACTTTCATTTAATTTAAATAACTTTGTTTGAATGTGTTTGACTTTCATTTGACTCAAATAGCTTTATTTGATTGCGTTTGACTTTCATTTGATACAATTAGCTTTGTAGAACTTATTTGACTTTCATTTGATTCAAATAGCTTTGTTTGAATGTGTTTGACATTCATTTGATTCCATCAGCTTTGTAGAATATCTTTCTTTCAATTTCAAATAGCTTTGTTTGAATGTGTTTGACTTTCATTTGATTCAATTAGCTTTGTAGAATGTATTTGACTTTCATTTGATTCAAATAGCTTTGTTTGAATGTGTTTGACTTTCATTTGATTCAATTAGCTTTGTTGAATGTATTTGACTTTCATTTGATTCAAATAGCTTTGTTTGAATGCGTTTAACTTTCATTTGATTCAATTAGCTTTGTAGAATACATTTCACTTTCATTTAATTTAAACAACTTTGTTTGAATGTGTTTGACTTTCATTTGACTCAAATAGCTTTATTTGATTGCGTTTGACTTTCATTTGATACAATTAGCTTTCTAGAACGTATTTGACTTTCATTTGATTCAAATAGCTTTGTTTGAATGTGTTTGACTTTCATTTGATTCAATTAGCTTTGTAGAATGTATTTGACTTTCATTTGATTAAATAGCTTTGTTTGAATGTGCTTGACTTTCATTTTATTCAATTAGCTTTGTTTGAATGTGTTTGACTTTCATTTGATTCAATTAGCTTTGTTTGAATGTGTTTGACTATCATTTGATTCAATTAGCTTTGTAGAATGTATTTGACTCTCATTTGATTCAAATAGCTTTGTTGGAATGCGTTTAACTTTCATTTGATTCAATTAGCTTTGTAGAATACATTTCACTTTCATTTAATTTAAATAACTTTGTTTGAATGTGTTTAACTTTCATTTGACTCAAATAGCTTTATTTGATTGCGTTTGACTTTCATTTGATACAATTAGCTTTGTAGAACTTATTTGACTTTCATTTGATTCAAATAGCTTTGTTTGAATGTGTTTGACATTCATTTGATTCCATCAGCTTTGTAGAATATCTTTGACTTTCAGATTCAAATAGCTTTGTTTGAATGTGTTTGACTTTCATTTGATTCAATTAGCTTTGTAGAATGTATTTGACTTTCATTTGATTCAAATAGCTTTGTTTGAATGTGTTTGACTTCATTTGATTCAATTAGCTTTGTAAATGTATTTGACTTTCATTTGATTAAAATAGCTTTGTTTGAATGTGTTGACTTTCATTTGATTCAATTAGCTTCCTTTCATTCAATTAGCTTTGTTGACTTGACTTTCATTTGATTCAATTAGCTTTGTAGAATGTATTTGACTCATTTGATTCAAATAGCTTTGTTTGAATGCGTTTCATTTGATTCAATTAGCTTAGTAGAATACATTTCATTTCATTCAATTTAAACAACTTTGTTTGAATGTGTTTGACTTTCATTTGACTCAAATAGCTTTATTTGATTGCGTTTGACTTTCATTTATACAATTAGCTTTGTAGAATGTATTTGACTTTCATTTGATTCAAATAGCTTTGTTTGAATGTGTTTGACTTTCATTTTCAATTAGCTTTGTAGAATGTATTTGACTTTCATTTGATTCTTTGTTTGAATTTGCTTTTTCATTTGATTCAATTAGCTTTTTGAATGTGTTTGACTTTCATTTGATACAATTAGCTTTGTAGAAATTTGACTTTATTTGATTCACTTTGTTTGAATGTGTTTGACTTTCATTTGATTCTTTCTTTCATTTGATTGCTTTGTTTGACTTTCATTTATTCAATTAGCTAATGTGTTTGACTTTCATTTGATTCTTTGTTTGAATGTGTTTGACTTTCATTTGATTCAATTAGCTTTGTAAATGTATTTGACTTTCATTTGATTCAATAGCTTTGTTTGAATGTGTTTGACTTTCATTTGATTCAATTAGCTTTGTTGAATGTATTTGACTTTCATTTGATTCAAATAGCTTTGTTTGAATGCGTTTAACTTTCATTTGATTCAATTAGCTTTGTAGAATACATTTCACTTTCATTTAATTTAAACAACTTTGTTTGAATGTGTTTGACTTTCATTTGACTCAAATAGCTTTATTTGATTGCGTTTGACTTTCATTTGATACAATTAGCTTTGTAGAAGTATTTGACTTTCATTTGATTCAAAGCTTTGTTTGAATGTGTTTGACTTTCATTTGATTCAATTACTTTGTAGAATGTATTTGACTTTCATTTGATTAAAATAGCTTTGTTTGAATGTGCTTGACTTTCATTTTATTCAATTAGCTTGTTTGAATGTGTTTGACTTTCATTTGATTCAATTAGCTTTGTTTGAATAGAGTATTTGACTCTTTGATTCAAATAGCTTTGTTTGAATGCGTTTAACTTTCATTTGATTCAATTAGCTTTGTAGAATACATTTCACTTTCATTTAATTTAAATAACTTTGTTTGAATGTGTTTGACTTTCATTTGACTCAAATAGCTTTATTTGATTGCGTTTGACTTTCATTTGATACAATTAGCTTTGTAGAACTTATTTAACTTTCATTTGATTCAAATAGCTTTGTTTGAATGTGTTTGACATTCATTTGATTCCATCAGCTTTGTAGAATATCTTTGACTTTCAATTTCAAATAGCTTTGTTTGAATGTGTTTGACTTTCATTTGATTCAATTAGCTTTGTAGAATGTATTTGACTTTCATTTGATTAAATAGCTTTGTTTGAATGTGTTTGACTTTCATTTGATTCAATTAGCTTTGTTTGAATGTTTTTGACTTTCATTTGATTCAAATAGCTTTGTTTGAATGCGTTTAACTTTCATTTGATTCAATTAGCTTTGTAGAATACATTTCACTTTCATTTAATTTAAAAACTTTGTTTGAATGTGTTTGACTTTCATTTGACTCAAATAGCTTTATTTGATTGCGTTTGACTTTCATTTGATACAATTAGCTTTCTAGAACGTATTTGACTTTCATTTGATTCAAATAGCTTTGTTTGAATGTGTTTGACTTTCATTTGATTCAATTAGCTTTGTAGAATGTATTTGACTTTCATTTGATTAAAATAGCTTTGTTTGAATGTGCTTGACTTTCATTTTATTCAATTAGCTTTGTTTGAATGTGTTTGACTTTCATTTGATTCAATTAGCTTTGTTTGAATGTGTTTGACTATCATTTGATTCAATTAGCTTTGTAGAATGTATTTGACTCTCATTTGATTCAAATAGCTTTGTTTGAATGCGTTTAACTTTCATTTGATTCAATTAGCTTTGTAGAATACATTTCACTTTCATTTAATTTAAATAACTTTGTTTGAATGTGTTTAACTTTCATTTGACTCAAATAGCTTTATTTGATTGCGTTTGACTTTCATTTGATACAATTAGCTTTGTAGAACTTATTTGACTTTCATTTGATTCAAATAGCTTTGTTTGAATGTGTTTGACATTTCATTTGATTCCATCAGCTTTGTAGAATATCTTTGACTTTCAATGATTCAAATAGCTTTGTTTGAATGTGTTTGACTTTCATTTGATTCAATTAGCTTTGTAGAATGTATTTGACTTTCATTTGATTCAAATAGCTTTGTTTGAATGTGTTTGACTTCATTGATTCAATTAGCTTTGTAGATGTATTTGACTTTCATTTGATTGCTTCTTGACTTCATTTGATTCAATTAGCTTCGTTGAATGTGTTTGACTTTCATTTGATTCAATTAGCTTTGTTGAATGTATTTGACTTTCATTTTTCAATTAGCTTTGTTTGAATGTGTTTGACTTTCATTTGATTCAATTAGCTTTGTAGAATGTATTTGACTCTCATTTGATTCAAATAGCTTTGTTTGAATGCGTTTAATTTTCATTTGATTCAATTAGCTTTGTAGAATACATTTCACTTTCATTCAATTTAAACAACTTTGTTTGAATGTGTTTGACTTTCATTTGACTCAAATAGCTTTATTTGATTGCGTTTTACTTTCATTTATACAATTAGCTTTGTAGAATGTATTTGACTTTCATTTGATTCAAATAGCTTTGTTTGAATGTGTTTGACTTTCATTTGATTCAATTAGCTTTGTAGAATGTATTTGACTTTCATTTGATTCTTTTGTTTGAATTTGCTTGACTTTCATTTGATTCAATTAGCTTCGTTTGAATGTGTTTGACTTCATTTGATTCAATTAGCTTTGTAGAATGTATTTGACTTTCATTTGATTCAAATAGCTTTGTTTGAATGTGTTTGACTTTCATTTGATTCAATTAGCTTTGTTGAATGTATTTGACTTTCATTTGATTCAAATAGCTTTGTTTGAATGCGTTTAACTTTCATTTGATTCAATTAGCTTTGTAGAATACATTTCACTTTCATTTAATTTAAACAACTTTGTTTGAATGTGTTTGACTTTCATTTGACTCAAATAGCTTTATTTGATTGCGTTTGACTTTCATTTGATACAATTAGCTTTCTAGAACGTATTTGACTTTCATTTGATTCAAATAGCTTTGTTTGAATGTGTTTGACTTTCATTTGATTCAATTAGCTTTGTAGAATGTATTTGACTTTCATTTGATTCAATTAGCTTTGTTTGAATGTGTTTGACTTTCATTTGATTCAATTAGCTTTGTTGAATGTGTTTGATTTGATTCAATTAGCTTTTTTGAATGTGTTTGACTTCATTTGATTCAATTAGCTTTGTAGAATGTATTTGACTCTCATTTGATTCAAATAGCTTTGTTGAATGCGTTTAACTTTCATTTGATTCAATTAGCTTTGTAGAATACATTTCACTTTCATTTAATTTAAATAACTTTGTTTGAATGTGTTTAACTTTCATTTGACTCAAATAGCTTTGATTGTTTGACTTTCATTTGATAAATTAGCTTTGTAGAACTTATTTGACTTTCATTTGCTTCGATTTTAGCTTTGTTTGAATTTGCTTTTGACTTTCATTTGATTCATTTAGCTTTTGAATGTGTTTGACTTTCATTTGATTCAATTAGCTTTGTAGAATGTATTTGACTTTCATTTGATTCAAATAGCTTTGTTTGAATGTGTTTGACTTTCATTATTCAATTAGCTTTGTTGAATGTATTTGACTTTCATTTGATTCAAATAGCTTTGTTTGAATGCGTTTAACTTTCATTTGATTCAATTAGCTTTGTAGAATACATTTCACTTTCATTTAATTTAAACAACTTTTTGAATGTGTTTGACTTTCATTTGACTCAAATAGCTTTATTTGATTGCGTTTGACTTTCATTTGATACAATTAGCTTTGTAGAACGTATTTGACTTTCATTTGATTCAAATAGCTTTGTTTGAATGTTTTGACTTTCATTTGATTCAATTAGCTTTGTAGAATGTATTTGACTTTCATTTGATTCAATTAGCTTTGTTTGAATGTGTTTGACTTTCATTTGATTCAATTAGCTTTGTTTGAATGTTTGACTTCATTTGATTCAATTAAGAATGTATTTGACTTCATTTGATTCAATAGCTTTGTTTGAATGCGTTTAACTTTCATTTGATTCAATTAGCTTTGTAGAATACATTTCACTTTCATTTAATTTAAACAACTTTGTTTGAATGTGTTTAACTTTCATTTGACTCAAATAGCTTTATTTGATTGCGTTGACTTTCATTTGATACAATTAGCTTTGTAGAACTTATTTGACTTTCATTTGATTCAATAGCTTTGTTTGAATGCTTCATTTGATGCTTTGTAGACTTTGACTTTCATTGATTCAAATAGCTTTGTTTGAATGTGTTTGACTTTCATTTGATTCAATTAGCTTTGAATGTATTTAACTTTCATTTGATTTAGCTTTGTTTGAATGTGTTTGACTTCATTTGGCTTCACTTTCATTGATTCAATTAGCTTTGTTTGAATGTGTTTGACTTTCATTTGATTCAATTAGCTTTGTTGAATGTATTTGACTTTCATTTGATTCAAAGCTTTGCATTTCATTTGATTCAGCTTTGTAGAATATCTTTGACTTTCATGATTCAAATAGCTTTGTTTGAATGTGTTTGACTTTCATTTGATTCAATTAGCTTTGTAGAATGTATTTGACTTTCATTTGATTCAAATAGCTTTGTTTGAATGTGTTTGACTTTCATTTGATTCAATTAGCTTTGTAGATGTATTTGACTTTCATTTGATTCTTTGTTTGAATGTGTTTGACTTTCATTTGATTCAATTAGCTTTGTTTGAACTTTCATTTGATTCAATTAGCTTTGTTGAATGTATTTGACTTTCATTTGATTCAATAGCTTTGTTTGAATGTGTTTGACTTTCATTTGATTCAATTAGCTTTGTAGAATGTATTTGACTCTCATTTGATTCAATTAGCTTTGTTTGAATGCGTTTAACTTTCATTTGATTCAATTAGCTTTGTAGAATACATTTCACTTTCATTAATTTAAACAACTTTGTTTGAATGTGTTTGACTTTCATTTGACTCAAATAGCTTTATTTGATTGCGTTTGACTTTCATTTGATACAATTAGCTTTGTAGAACTTATTTGACTTTCATTTGATTCAAATAGCTTTGTTTGAATGTGTTTGACTTCATTGATTCATTTTGAATGAGATTCAATTAGCTTTGTTTGAATGTGTTTGACTTTCATTTGATTCAATTAGCTTTGTTGAATGTGTTTGACTTTCATTTGATTCAAATAGCTTTGTTTGAATGTGTTTGACTTTCATTTGATTCAATTAGCTTTGTTGAATGTATTTGACTTCATTTGATTCAAATAGCTTTGTTTGAATGCGTTTAACTTTCATTTGATTCAATTAGCTTTGTAGAATACATTTCACTTTCATTTAATTTAAACAACTTTGTTTGAATGTGTTTGACTTTCATTTGACTCAAATAGCTTTATTTGATTGCGTTTGACTTTCATTTGATACAATTAGCTTTGTAGTATTTGACTTTCATTTGATTCAAATAGCTTTGTTTGAATGTGTTTGACATTCATTTGATTCCATCAGCTTTGTAGAATATCTTTGACTTTCAATGATTCAAATAGCTTTGTTTGAATGTGTTTGACTTTCATTTGATTAATATAGCTTTGTTTGAATTTGCTTGACTTTCATTTGATTCAATTAGCTTCGTTTGAATGTGTTTGACTTTCATTTGATTCAATTAGCTTTGTAGAATGTATTTGACTTTCATTTGATTCAAATAGCTTTGTTTGAATGTGTTTGACTTTCATTTGATTCAATTAGCTTTGTTTGAATGTATTTGACTTTCATTTGATTCAAATAGCTTTGTTTGAATGCGTTTAACTTTCATTTGATTCAATTAGCTTTGTAGAATACATTTCACTTTCATTTAATTTAAACAACTTTGTTTGAATGTGTTTGACTTTCATTTGACTCAAATAGCTTTATTTGATTGCGTTTGACTTTCATTTGATACAATTAGCTTTTAGAACGTATTTGACTTTCATTTGATTCAAATAGCTTTGTTTGAATGTGTTTGACTTTCATTTGATTCAATTAGCTTTGCTTTCATTTGATTGCTTCTTTCATTTGATTCAATTAGCTTTGTTTGAATGTGTTTGACTTTCATTTGATTCAATTAGCTTTGTTTGAATGTGTTTGACTGATTCAATTAAGAATGTATTTGACTTCATTTGATTCAATAGCTTTGTCGTTTAACTTTAATTTGATTCAATTAGCTTTGTAGAATACATTTCACTTTCATTTAATTTAAATAACTTTGTTTGAATGTGTTTACTTTCATTTGACTCAAATAGCTTTATTTGATTGCGTTTGACTTTCATTTGATACAATTAGCTTTGTAGAACTTATTTGACTTTCATTTGATTCAAATAGCTTTGTTTGAATGTGTTTGACTTCATTTGATTCGCTTTGTAGAATATCTTTGACTTTCAAAAATTCAATAGCTTTGTTTGAATGTGTTTGACTTTCATTTGATTCAATTAGCTTTGTAGAATGTATTTGACTTTCATTTGATTCAATAGCTTTGTTTGAATGTGTTTGACTTTCATTTATTCAATTAGCTTTGTTGAATGTATTTGACTTTCATTTGATTCAAATCTTTGACTTTCATTTGATTTAGCTTTGTTTATTTGACTTTCATTTGATTCAAATAGCTTTGTTTGAATGTGTTTGACATTCATTTGATTCATCAGCTTTGTAGAATTTTGACTTGATTCAAATAGCTTTGTTTGAATGTGTTTGACTTTCATTTGATTCAATTAGCTTTGTAGCATTTCTTTGTTTGACTTTCATTTGATTCTTTCTTTCATTTGATTTAGCTTTGTTTGAATGTGTTTGACTTTCATTTGATTCAATTAGCTTTGTTTGAATGTATTTGACTTTCATTTCATTCAATTAGCTTTGTTTGAATGTGTTTGACTTTCATTTGATTCAATTAGCTTTGTAGAATGTATTTGACTCTCATTTGATTCAAATAGCTTTGTTTGAATGCGTTTAACTTTCATTTGATTCAATTAGCTTTGTAGAATACATTTCACTTTCATTCAATTTAAACAACTTTGTTTGAATGTGTTTGACTTTCATTTGACTCAAATAGCTTTATTTGATTGCGTTTGACTTTCATTTTTACAATTAGCTTTGTAGAATTATTTGACTTTCATTTGATTCAGCTTTCATTTGATTCAAATAGCTTTGTTTGAATGTGTTTGACTTTCATTTGATTCAATTAGCTTTGTAGAATGTATTTGACTTTCATTTGATTAAATAGCTTTGTTTGAATCTTGATTTCATTTGATTCAATTAGCTTCGTTTGAATGTGTTTGACTTTCATTTGATTCAATTAGCTTTGTAGAATGTATTTGACTTTCATTTGATTCAAATAGCTTTGTTTGAATGTGTTTGACTTTCATTTGATTCAATTAGCTTTGTTGAATGTATTTGACTTTCATTTGATTCAAATAGCTTTGTTTGAATGCGTTTAACTTTCATTTGATTCAATTAGCTTTGTAGAATACATTTCACTTTCATTTAATTTAAACAACTTTGTTTGAATGTGTTTGACTTTCATTTGACTCAAATAGCTTTATTTCATTGCGTTTGACTTTCATTTGATACAATTAGCTTTCTAGAACGTATTTGACTTTCATTTGATTCAAATAGCTTTGTTTGAATGTGTTTGACTTTCATTTGATTCAATTAGCTTTGTAGAATGTATTTGACTTTCATTTGATTCAATTAGCTTTGTTTGAATGTGTTTGACTTTCATTTGATTCAATTAGCTTTGTTGAATGTGTTTGACTTTCATTTGATTCAATTAGCTTTGTTTGAATGTGTTTGACTATCATTTGATTCAATTAGGTTTGTAGAATGTATTTGACTCTCATTTGATTCAATAGCTTTGTTTGAATGCGTTTAACTTTAATTTGATTCAATTAGCTTTGTAGAATACATTTCACTTTCATTTAATTTAAATAACTTTGTTTGAATGTGTTTAACTTTCATTTGACTCAAATAGCTTTATTTGATTGCGTTTGACTTTCATTTGATACAATTAGCTTTGTAGAACTTATTTGACTTTCATTTGATTCAAATAGCTTTGTTTGAATGTGTTTGACATTCATTTGATTCCATCAGCTTTGTAGAATATCTTTGACTTTCAAAAATTCAAATAGCTTTGTTTGAATGTGTTTGACTTTCATTTGATTCAATTAGCTTTGTAGAATGTATTTGACTTTCATTTGATTCAAATAGCTTTGTTTGAATGTGTTTGACTTTCATTTGATTCAATTAGCTTTGTTGAATGTATTTGACTTTCATTTGATTCAAATAGCTTTGTTTGAATGCGTTTAACTTTCATTTATTCAATTAGCTTTGTAGAATACATTTCACTTTCATTTAATTTAAACAACTTTGTTTGAATGTGTTTGACTTTCATTTGACTCAAATAGCTTTATTTGATTGCGTTTGACTTTCATTTGATACAATTAGCTTTGTAGAACGTATTTGACTTTTATTTGATTCAAATAGCTTTGTTTGAATGTGTTTGACTTTCATTTGATTCAATTAGCTTTGTAGAATGTATTTGACTTTCATTTGATTAAAATAGCTTTGTTTGAATGTGCTTGACTTTCATTTTATTCAATTAGCATTGTTTGAATGTGTTTGACTTTCATTTGATTCAATTAGCTTTGT